>NW_027185715.1:6854282-6889310 GCF_028583685.1 Petaurus breviceps papuanus | reverse complement strand
AGGAAGGAAGGAAGGAAGGAAGGAAGGAAGGAAGGAAGGAAGGAGGAAGGAGGAAGGAGGAAGATAGATAGATGGCCCAACCACAACTGAATAGTTGGGTCCCCAGTGGGGCAGCAACTACTAATCACAGATGGCTCTGGAGGAGTGAGTGAGGATGGTGAGTTTTCATAGCCCTGTCTCACTGGAATCCAATTCACTTGCAAGTCAAGAAATCACCTTCCTGATGCCATTGATCCTCTTCAAGAATGAAGGACAAACATCAAGTCTAGTGGCAATAAAAATCAAGACAACTAGCCATGTCCTGGCAAGTAGTGGATGACCTTTGCATCTTTGATGTCTGACCACACCTAAAATTCTGTTTTAGAGCTTGCGCCAGAGCAGACTTCAGTCATCTTCATAGCCATCAGAACTCATTGCTCTCATCTGCCCATTTTGACAGGGACATCTTTATAAGCTTGGAGCAGACATCCATCTAAATCACCAACAGGTTTGAGGCCTAACAGTTATTCTATACCTTGTTTAGCTCCTCTGCCAATATGGCTCTATCTAGGTGTGTTCCCTGAACATGCTACAATTTCTTAGAACCACAGTTGTGAGTTTATGGATATAATACATATTTAATTTACATGGTATTTTCTCACACATTAGAATGTAAGGTCCTTAATGGCTGGGACTGCTTCATTTTTTTCTATTCCAAGTTTTTTAATATAATTGCGCTCACATGTTAGGAACTTAATACATTCTTATTGGCTGATTGATAAAGATGGTGAAATGTTATAATACTTTCAGTGTACTCATTTAATAGTCACCAATCAATAATGAGTCATTAACCTTGGTTCTATTTGGCATGTAATTTTTTTTTGCTCCTCAATATCTTAATTCTTACTTGTATGTGAGTGTGTGTATCTGTGTGTCTATACATGCATGTATATATATATGTATATTTGTGATACAAGCTGTGACCAATTTTTGAAGCATATAAAATTATAATTGCTCGACTTTTTGATGGTATTCTCATCTTTTGGAAGTAAATATGCAGTTCCTTCCACAAATAATAAGATCAGGCTTGAATTAGAGAGGAAACCAGTAAGGTGCTTTTCTAGTCATTCATATGCCAATGTGAAATATTTGAGCCAATGATTATGGATTTTATCTGACGCTCCTACTTCCTAATTTTGTAGATTTGCAAGAATGTCAGTCACGTTTCTTGACCTAACCATTCTGTCATTCTTTGTATTAATGTTAGGTATCTCTTCTGTTTTGCATTTGATTCAACTTTTACTTTGCCTTTTTTGGCAAAAAAAAAAATATTGTTATTTTCTTTTTGGGGGGCTGAGCTCCCTCTCTCACTCACTTTGCAACTGCAGCAGGCACTTATAGGTCTGATTTATCGGCATGAAAGTTCTTACTTGTGCTATTTTTGACCTGGGATGGTTTATACTTCTTTAGTCAGCCTGGTAAACCTCTTCCTCCTGCTTTCAGGGTCTAACCACTTTGTGCCAGTCACCTATTCAGTATGGATACCTGATCCACTTTAGTTGTACTTCTGCTCAGAACTCCCAGGGTAAAGCAAACAGTTAGCCTCAACCTCCCTAGCTGAAGGCATTACAGGTATGCACTATTCCCAGCCCCTAAAAATTTCCACATTATCTGTGTTTAGACTTTCTATTTTGTAATGTGTTTACTTCTCCATCCTTTATAATATAGAATTGTGTGATACTGAATTGCATATTTCATTCTTTATGTGGCTTTAACTTCTAATATTGACTTAAACTTATTACTCTGATAACTAATTATTGATTGTTGTTTAGCATTTCTTTTTCCAAATTCTATTGCATAAAGTTCTTTTTTGTTGTCTTTAGAATGGTAATATGCTACAGTATACGTTGTTCTTCCTTCATTTCTAAAGAGGACCAGTGACATCATGGAGTGATGTCTTGACATATGCATGAATTGGATTTAAGTGAGGTACAGTTGCACAACATTGTCAGTCTCATTCTCTCTTCCACTTATTGAAGGCCAGGGGCAAGAAAGAGTCACAGTAACAGGCCATGGCCTGGCATGTAGTGAATGACCTTGATGTCTTCAGTGTCTAACCAAGTTCTCAGTGTTCCCCAGTGCCTGCTTCAGCCATGGCTGTTGGAACAAATTGTTCTTATCCTCCCATTGCAAAGGAGAAGTCTTCACATCCTTGGTCTAGACATACCCCTACCTCAGTGATGGGGTTTGAGGCCTGTTGGTTAGGTCTACTTTATTACATGTGCCATGATGGTTTAGCAGTGTGTGGTCATTGTGCATACTATAACTTCTTGGAAGCAGAGGGGACAGTTTAGTGAATCAGGCAGACACCAAAGGTGAAAAGCAGCCCTGAGAAGGGCTCAGCAAGTCCTTACACCACAGATGCTAGTCTTCCTGAAAATCATCCAATGTCTTTCCATGAATCTTCAATGTTTTTTCCATTTGTTTTATGATATGGTAATATTTGATATTTGTCCTTTGGGAGATCCTTAGATAACTTCATGTTTCCTTCTTTACTCCTTACCATGGCAAGAGTCACTGAATAGATTGTTGTGTAAAGATCTTAGATGTTTTTATATGATGTCATATATCTAGTGAATGCATTTGTATATGATGGCTACAGTATTATTTATTGAATTTTTCTGTTGGTATATTTGGTCTATTGCATTCCTGGCATCAAATTCAAAAGGAGTTTTTGACATTCCAATTTAGGTGTGCCACCTCCATCTCAAAATCTTTTGAGATATCAGCATTATTTTGGCCATTTGTTTCATTATTTGTTTGTGCTTCTGTTAAAGTGTAGATTTTCAGTGCCTTCAACTTCTTCAGTTTTCCCCTTTTTAGATTTAAGTCACTCTTCAATTTCCAATCTTATTTCCTCTAATCTGGGTTTAGAAATGCAGTCATTTCTCATGATTGCTCTGCATTGATCTGTAATGCATTTTCTGTAACTTTGTGCTGAGAATTTCATTATGAAACTTAGAATTAATCCTGTGACTGTAACTGGTAAACTCTGTTTCCAATTTTGTTATGATGTACTGTTGGTACACAGGAAAATAATTAATATGTTCCATTATTTCATGCATATCAGTGGTTGACTACTTAAGTCAGTACCATCAGAAATATAGTATTTTCAGGAGCTGGTAGTAGTGTTGATATTTTTTATTTGTTCCTATGCATTTTAATATTTTATAATACCAGACCTGAAGGAATCTTTGACCGTACTCTTTTCTAAACTGGTTATCATGATGTTTAAAGCAGGTCCAGCAAGTAACCCTGTGCCATTTTTTTTTTAATTTAAGGGAATGATAACTTTACTCTGCCCAAAGCTTTTATCCAATCAGTGTTATCAACACAGCCCAAATGGTTGAAGTTTCAGAGTTCCTGCTAGACTTTTATAGATAGTTTTATAGTTTCAGAGCACACAGAGTCTCCAAAATATACCATCTTGCCTGGTTTCCTCTTATTCTTGCATCCTGCTTCTAACCACTATATGGATGACATCTTGTATTTTGAAGGGTTATTATTACTGTTTTTTGTTGTTACTATCATCATCATCACATTCTTCTTAGTTTTAGATTTTTTTCAAATAGAAATGGTCCTGAAAAAAAATATTATTGTTTTAAAGTTATAATTATTTATGAGTCATCATAGAGTTGGTTAAAATAACTTTTGTCATCGAATTATTAGCATTATGGGTGAACTTATTCTCTGTATACTTGCTAAAATAAATCTCAGCAAAACTATGGTAGAAAATAGTACAAGGATGATATGCACCTCTACATTTGCCAAATTATTATAACCTCTTTTACATATTTATATTTAGAAGCTTTTTTCTATGTGCATTGGAAATAATAAGTATTTATGTCAGCATTTCATAAAAAAAAAACTTTTCTTCAGTTTTTATGGGTCAGTGTTATTTCTAGGAAATTGTGAGTCACAGTTCAATCTGTGATAATGGTCTAGTCCCAGTCTTATTTGTTATTTGGGTACTTTAGGGAATTTTGAGATTTATATTTATAGCATGGGGATTTTTCATTTCTTTGTCCATGAAATGTAATGAGGTTCTGATGTATAATTCCACCTACCAGTTCATGACATTCTCAGTAGCTAGTAATTATATATTTTTTAAAATTTTAATGATACGTTGCATATTTCCTATCTTTTCTTTCCTACTTTGTATTTGGGCTTCTTGTTATTCTGATGGTGATGACATAGTCCTCAATGACCATGATAAATATTTCCCATTTTAGGAAAGAAATCCACACAACTTCGCTATATGTTTAATATTTTTGATATATTCTTTTCTAGATCGTGAAGATGTCCATTTCAGAGAGCCTTTTCATTCCATTCTTACATCTCACCTGTTTTATAAGTTCTGTTTGACAATTTTGTTTAACAAACCCAGTAACATATATATGTTATTAACCTTAACCACATTCAAGTGATGTCTCTTTGTTCTAGAAGCACTTCCGTATGGTTGTTTTTCTCCTTGTTATTAGAATACCCTATGTCCTAAGAATGACTACGAATCCTCTTTCTCTTTTTGGCAGCAAAGTTGTCATTTTTTTAATACTTATCTTAAGATCAGATGGGTGCTATATTTAGTTCATAGTACCCAGGGTTTGGTTTTTTTTTTTTTGGGGGGGGGGTTTGTTTGTTTTTTCAGGATACTTTCCAAATCTTTTAATATTCATTTTATAAGTGTGGAAGTGTAAGATTAGTAATATGGATTGATTTCTTTCAACGTGTTCTTTTCATTCAGGTTTGATTTCACAATATCAATGTCTTAACTCGCTTACCTACAGAGTTCATTCACAGAATTCTTTGTTATTTTTGTGTTTTATAAATCTTGTTTGTAGGCATCATGTGTAGATATTAGAATTTCTTCAATATAACTTCTACATTCTAGCTGAAACATCTTTCTTTTGATTTCTATCTTTCCTTGGCATATTAATAATGTTAAACTCAATCTCACATTTGATACATATATTTTTTAAAGCAATTGGGTTTAAGTAACTTGCCCAAGGTTAAATGGCCAGATTTTTTTTTTTTTTGTGGGTGTTAAGTATCTGAGGCCAGAACTGATCCCGGGGCCTCCCGAATCCAGGGCCGGTGCTCTTACTCACTGGGCCACCTAGCCACCCCAGATATATACTTTTTAAAGTTGTTGGATTGGTGGTTTGTTTAAAAAAGGAAATGACTTTCCATGTGCACAAAAATACTGAAAAATTTTCAGTATATTTAGACCTGTTTTGCATATCTGAGTATGTGATGAAGTCATGAGCATGAAAATAAATCAAAGACTCTACAATAAACAAAGTAAAATAAATGTTATGGCACTATTTTTTCAGCTTATTCAATTATCAATAAATTGACAATAACCTTCTCCTTGTGATTTTAGGTATATCCTAACTTTTTTATTTTGTTTTGTTTTTGCTTCTTAGCCAAAAGATTACCTTCTTATACATGTATGTGTACATACATACACACACACACACACACACACACACACACACACATATATATATATATATATATATATATATATATATATATATATATATCTCAAGATGCCAGTCAAGGATTAAGTCAACAGAAGGGCGGTGAGGTTAGACATATTTACTTTATCCTGGGAGAGGCATCTTATTCTGTGGAACCAAAACCAGGAAGAGCAGCAAATGCAAAGATGGAAATATAATTGCAGTGATTAATTAAAATGTATATTTTCAAGGTTAGATAATAATAATGATACATATATAAAAATATACACTCATTGATACATAGATATTTATATATGGAGCAAAAGTAAAGGGTGGATTATAATTGTATAACTGAGAATGACTAAGGATTTGTATATACATACATACATATCCAGAAATGTATCTTATGCAAAAGCAATATATTGGCCAATTAGAAAAAAAAAATTATGTATTTTATGCAAAATTTTCAGAGTTTGCATCAGTAAATATGTGTATGTATATATTGCATCAGTTAATATATGTGTGCATATTTATGTGTGTATGTATGTACACATATATACATTTAGAGAGAGACATATGCATGCATATTACATGTATGTATTTACAAATATGAGCTTTGAATGCTTTGTGTAAAATACACAAATAATTGTTCTTTTTTGAAAAAAAATTTGGTGATAGATATGTTCTGCCTTCTTTTAAGAGAGGTAGTCTCAGATTTCCATCTGAGAAGCTGGTAAGGTAATTTGTTATTAATTCATTTGACTAGGAATCATTTAAACCAAAAATTATGAATTTCATTTGACCTACTAGTAGAATCACAATAACTAAAGAGTTATAATTAATCACTTGCACATTGACCCCTGTATCAAACACTGGGTATGTAAAGAAAGGCAAAAAGAAATTTCTTGCCCTCAAGAAGTTCATATTCTTTTGGGTAAGGAAACATAACAACAATTAGGTATATATGTGTATAAACACTTAGACACATACACATAGATATGTATATACATATATACACATACATGCATAACTACCTGCAGTACAAAATTTTCTCCTTTCTCATGCAGCCTCCTTCCACTTTCTTTTTTTTTTAAAGCAATTGGGGTTAAGTAACTTGCTCAAGGTTACACGGCCAGGTGTTTCTCGGTGGGTGCTAAGTGTCTGAGCCCGGATTCGATCCCAGGTCATCCCGACTCTGGGGCAGGTGCTCTTACTCACTGTGCTACCTGGCTGCCCCCTCCATCCACTTTCATGATGACAATGGCAGTAAAAGAGGTAGATAATGCTAGGAATTTTAGGGTTTTAATCAACTAATGTAATTTTAACTGTTGAACTTCTTGACATATGATTTCATTATAATGGTAGAGTTAATATACTAGTGGAAGAGATGAATGAAATCCATAATCATCTCTACAATTACAGATCCACATACTTGCTTTATCTCCATAAAAGCTTTATGAAAATGGTCTATGCAGGCCCTGATGAAAGCAGAACGATGTAGTCTTTCAAAGCTAATGTTCTTTATTAAACCACATCATTATGGTAATACAACTGACTAAGTGGTATTAAAAATGTAAAATTTCACTTTGTTTATTGATTTTTTTACAAAAAGCTCTTAACCTTGGTAGAAGCAAATACATTCCTGAATGCTCTCCTCAGTCAAGAAGTCTCCCATCAGTATTTTAAAAACATATGCAATGGAGGGGTGAGGGTGGTGACCAGTAGAATATTCAAATATTTTTAACTCAAGTTGCATAATGTTGTTTGTCCTTCATTTTCAAAGAGGAACAATGATGTTACAGAGTGATGTCTTGAATTGCATGTGAAGTGGATTTAAGTGAGATAGAACTGCACCAAGTCATCAGCTTCACTATCTCTTCCAGAGTCCTTGAGGTCAGGCAGCAAGAACAAAGTCAGGACAGCTGGCCATGGCAGAGGAAGGAGTGGATGGCCTTGACACCTTCAATGTTTGGCAAAGCTGTAAGACTTCCTCATTGCCTGCTTCACCCATCTTCATGGATTTTAGAACAAATTGTTCCTGTTTGCCCATTCTGCTGAAAATCTTCACATGATTTAGGTAGACAGCCTCCTTCTTCAATGATGGGTTTGAGGCCTATCAGTTACCTTCAACCTGGTTCAGTCCATATGCTGAGACAGTTTAACTAGGGTGTGACTGTTGCTTATGCTATAGATTCTTGGTGCCACAGGTGAGAGTTTGGAGATAAGTGGACACAAAAGGTGAATGAGCAGCCTTGAAAAGGATTCAATAAGCCCACTGAAGGGCACCTCTCTGTGGAGGTTAGGAATGACCACTGGTATCTTACTGAGGATACACAGGGATCCTCAGTGATTGACTCTCTGTGGTTAGAGGTGCTTCTAAGAACAATAGTAACAGTATGTCAGAAAGATAAACACAAGAACCATTCTTCCCTTCATGGTTTATGTAACATTACCTGTGAGAGCAATTTGAGTGATTTTCTCCCCACCGCCTGACTATATCTCTGTCTCTCTTGTATGCCTGTTTCTCTCTCTGTTTCTGTCTCTCTCTGTTTTTGTCTCTGTCTCTCTCTGCCTCTTTCTCTCTGTTTCTATCTGTGACTCTCTTTCCATTTGTCTCTCTGTCTCTGTCTCTCTCTTTGTTTCTGTCTCTGTCTCTGTTATTTTCTCTCGCTGTCTCTATATTTCTATCCCTGTCTGCCTCTCCGTGTCTCTCCCCTCTCCTCCACCAGGAAGAGTTAATGGAAAAACACATGGAAAACGACATGTACTCATCCAGATGGCATGATAGGACAATTCTTGGACCATAAATTTGTGTATGATGAAAGACCTCTCTTCTGTCCCCCCTTCTGAGAAAAGGTCAAAGACTAGAAAGCAAGAGAAGGTATTTTTCCTTTCTAACCAATAGCAGTAGTCAGAAAACTGATAGAGTTATTGCAGAAGAAATTGGCCTAGGTATATATATATATGCTTCCATGTGTCTAAAAAAAATTATGGCCTAGGGATTATGTACTGGTAAAGCCCAAGTTTTAAAACTACCAAATTTGAGATCCATTCAAGATGGCGGAATAGAAACAGGACCTCTGCGCGGCTCCAGCTCTCACCACCTCCAATACATGTAAAATGGGACACTGAACAAACTTTGGAGCTTCAAAACCCACAAAAAGACGCAGAGAAGCTAACCTTCCACTGAGTACAGCCCAACAGGATGGCATACCATGGGGTAAAATGCTAATTTATAGAAACTATCTAGGGGAAGCTAGATGGTACAGTAAATAGAGCACTGGCCCTGGAGTCCAAGACCTGAGTTCAAATCCAGCCTCAGACACTTAATACTTACTAACTATGTGACCTTGGACAAGTCATACAACCCCAATTGCCCTGCCTTCCCCTCTCCAAAAAGACTAAAAAATACCCAAAAACAAAATGAAAGAATCAATTGCCTCCTGCAAGAAATCTCAAAATGAAAACTTCCAGGAATATTATATCTAAATTCTAGAGCTCCCAGTTCAATGAGGAAATACTGCAAGTAGCCATGAAGAAAAATTTAAAACAGGAGTCACAATAAGGATCATACTAGATTTATGTTTAAAAAAAGTTTTTAAAAAGTAGAAGTGGAAGGCTTGTTATGTAACAGAAAAATAAACAAAAACAATTAAAGGAGCTAGAATTGCAAACAATAATAACCTGTTCATTAAAACTTTATATAATTGGGGCAGCCAGGTAGCACAGTAAGTAAGAGCACTGGCCCCAGTGTCGGAATGACCTGGGGATCAAATTCGGGCTCAGATACTTAGCACCACACCCAGAAATAACTGGCCATGTAACCTTGAACAAGTTACTTAACCCCGATTGCTTAAAAACAAACAAACAAAAAAAAAACCTTTATATAATCCTACAGGAGAAAACTCAAAATTTAATATAATAGAGGACTTCCAAACATTCATGATGAAAAGACCAGAGCTGAAATCGAACTCTGGAATTCAAACACAAGCCTTAAGAGAATCATTAAATTAAAGATGAGTGAGAAATCTGTTTCCCCCCCCCCCACCAAATGATAAGATGATAGATTTAACTTCTAAAACTTTATCATTACATGGGAAGTTGGAAGGAGTCTCCTAAGAGAAGAGTCATGAGTGTAAATCTATTGTATTAGGTTGATTTTAAAAGAAGAGTGGAAAGGTGAGAAAGAAAGATGTGTAGAGGAAAGGGAGATTGGAGAGGAAGAATAGGGAAAATAATCTCACATAAAAGAGACATGTTGGCAGTTTTAATATGATATATAATAATCCATGACAAATATTCATTCCTTATAAACATTAAGATTTTACATAGCCTTTTCTTGTGAACATATTTATATGTTTTGTCTTGCCTAGATTTCCCTCTGCATTACTCCATTTCCTCCTTTAAGATAGCCATGCTTTTTAATAAATATTGTTCTAAAAAAGAAAATTAAGCAAAAATAAAATAATTCTAGTCACTACATTGAAAAAAAATTAACTCTTTAGTCTGTTTAAATTATCCTCTTTTCTATTTTTAATCAGAACCAAATAATTGCATGTTTAATGCTTTTTAACACATTTTGAGTCTTGGAAAGAATTTTCTTACTTTATTTAAGATGTTTTCTAAGAGATTCCTTTGTTGTTGTTTTTTTTCATTCAATACATTTGCATGAATAATCACAAAAATGTAATAATTATAAAATAAAATAATAATATTCTGGAATATTACAAAGAAAATTAATACATTACAGCTTACAAAGAAGTCACAGGGGCTTAACCAGAAGGGAATTTTTAAGCTTAGCAAAGTGACTTGCTATTTCTGAGATCACAGATAATTAATATCAATCAATTTCCAGTGGGGCAGAAGTTTTTTAATCTGAAAACTGTGAATCCAAGGCTAAACATCTTAACACATATCAGCAAAGTTAGTGCTCTGAGGTCCAAGAGGAGGTCTTTTCCTTATAAAACTTGAGGATAAATTCTCCTCTGTGGCTTGGAGTAGAGATTCTAGACCTGGGAATAAAAATATTTACATGCAACATCAATATTATCAAGAAATGGAAAAACTCAACATATACCAAATTGTAAATATAAGTATTTATTTCATTATTTTCTCTTATTTTCATTGTTCTATGATTAATAAATGGAGTAAAGAACTTTAGATTATACCAATATAATATTTGCTGTTGCATGGAATAAATATTTCTCTAAAAGGCAAAATAAGTATTCAGAAATTGCTCACTTCTTATCCACATACTCTGAGTTAATCAGTAGCTATAATCATCTATAAAAATCCTTGAGTTTCACTACTTTCTTTAAAAATAATTGACAATATTTTAATTAAAAAATAAATTTTCCCTTCCAGTCTTCCATTGGAAAAATGCAAAAAAAAAAAAAAGGAACTCATAAAATATGCACACTTAAGCAAAATAAATTACCATATGGGCTATATGTGTATATACAAATACATACACATGCTTTACATGTGTATAAACATACATATTTGTGCACTTCAAATGCATCACCTCTCTCTCAGGAGTTATTGAGCCTTCTTCTTTGGACCTCTGGTATTGGGGCTGTTCATTGTATCGATTAAGCTTCTTAAGTCTTTTAGCATTGTTTTTTAAACAATTTTTGGGGCACATAAATTATTCTCTTGGACTATGTTCAAGTCAGGTTCTTAATATAATGATGTAGGATTATCATCCTACCATTTTCTAGAAAGAGGAGGGATAATGATACAAGCAGGTAATTGATAGGTGCTCTACCTAAAGAAATTGTTCAAACAAGTTTATACTTAAATCTACACAATCCATGAAAACTTTACCAAAGTACATTAAATCAAAACTCAAAAGTCAAATTTCAAATTATTATGGCTTATATATTTCAATAAAATTTCATTAAAAAGACCTTATTGTTCTCTCTCTCTCCCTGTCTCTGTCTCTCTCTCTGTCTCTGTCTCTGTCTGTCTGTCTGTCTGTCTGTCTGTCTGTCTGTCTCTCTCTCTCTCTCTCTCTCTCTCTCTCTCTCTCTCTCTCTCTCTCTCTCTGTCTCTCTCAGTTTCTCTGTCTCTCTTTCTTGAATGGGAAGAATAGACTTTTTCTCCATATTTCCTACTTTCCTTCTTTGGTACCGATCTCTTCCTGTTTAGATATTTCCTGCTCTGATCTTCAGTCATCCTAACTGTCCATGGGGCTGGAATGTTTCATATAGCTGCCACTGCAATTGTTCATTGTAGTGCTCTGCTACTGGATAGTCACAGCCCCAGTGTATGCATACTTCTCTATCTTCCTAAGTTGCTCTGGCCGAGATAAAAGACTGACTTTTTAAAATTGACTTTCACATTCAAATTTTGGTCTGCTGTAGTTTCTAGGTTGGTGTAGAGGAGAAAAGGAGAAACTATTACTTCTCATTCTGCCATCTTGTTTCTGTAACTAGTTCCTCTTAATTGGACAAAGTAGTGGGGTCTGGTCAGTCTCATTGTTTTTCAAATGGTGTGTGTATGTGTGTGTGTGTGTGTGTGTGTGTGTGTAAGTGGCCAAAATGAGATATTTGTTCTGATAAATAATATGATCTAGTTCTAGGAATGCACACAACCTTATTTATTTGTGAAATCAAAAGTTTCAAATCAATCAGGAAACAAAATTTTAATAAGCACTTACTATGCCAGGAACTGGAGATATGAATGAACTAAAAAAAAGTCCTCATCAACAAGGAACTTATAATCTAATGGGGGAAGACAGCAAACAAAAGGAAGGTGAAAAGTGGGGGCAGAGGGGAAGCTAAGGAAGGTACCCAATGCCAGAGGGTTGTAGAAAAGTCCTAAATCAGTGCAGTCAGGTGAGAAATCAGATGTCCTGAGCTGAGCTTCCTCCTTCAATTAAGGTGGGGCATCTTTAATCAGTGGGACAGAGGGTGGAAATGAGGCAGAGTGCTAAAGTTGATGGGATTTTACAAGATGAAGGGTGTGCCCAATAATTGAACTTCCTAGGACCTGGGGGAAAATCAGAGAAGTCCATAAGTGATGCAGCCAGCCAAGGAATGCACTTGCCACATAGTCTATATTCAAAGGTTATGAGTAACACAAAGGGAAGGTCATAACTTAATAGCAAATATAATTTTGTAAAACTAACAAAAATTACAACCCAGATTGGGTGGGGAGGGGAATTCATGGTTCTAATTGAAGAGTATGACATGCTACAGAAAATTGTTGGCAATATGGGTTTGATATGGAGTAGAAGCCTTCCTGAATTAGGACAGAACTAAAATTTTATACACACACATACACACGTATGTGTATATATGTATATATGCATGCATACATATACTGTACAGACCCATGTGTAGGGATATGCACACATGTATGCATACATACATATATAAAGGGATATATACACATATACATGAATATGTACACGAATATATGTATATGTGTGTGTATATGTATACACATGCACATAAACACATATTATATTAAGTTCTTCATAGAGGAAGGGGCTCACCAATTGTGTCCTAAACAACAGGAATTAATAAATTAATTTGATACTATCTACCTCATGGTTGTGAACACAATGGAATTTCTCATGGCTTGCAACTTCTGTGGCCAATAATAGGAAAATATATATCAAATATAGTTTTCTTTACACTACATCATGTTTCCTCACTACTCAACCAAAAGCTGTGTACCTAACAACCACCTCCCAATGGACACTACACTCACATAGACTTAATTCTATTCTGGGAATTGCCCCAGGGTGATCATTATCTTTATATTTGGCACATTTCCCTCACCTGGAATTATTTAAGGAAGTTTTGTAAATAGAACTTGTATTCAGCTTGCATCTCTGTTTCTCCAAATTTTGGTTAGATGTCCCCACATAGGCCCACAAGTTAAAATTGCATATGGGTAGGGTAGTATCAGTTTCTTTTTTTCATTTTTTATAGCTTTATTTATTTATTTTTGAGTTTTAACATTCATTTCCACAAGATTTCGAGTTACAAATTTTCTCCTCGTCTCACCCCTACCCTCCACCCAAAGATGGGAAGCATACTGAATACCCTTTCCCCCTATCTCCTCTCTCTTATATGCTCCCCCACCCTTTACTTTCTCATAGGGCAAGATAGATTTCTATACTCCATTGCATATATATCTCATTTTCTGGTTGCATGTAACAAACAATTTTTAACATTTGTTTTTAAAATTTCGAGATCCAGATCCTCTCCCTTCTTCCCTTCTCTACTCCCAGTGAGAAGACAAACAATTCAATGTAGGTTGTACACGTATAGTTATGCAAAACATTTCCATAGTAGTTATATTGTGAAAGACTAACTATATTTCTCTCCATCCTATCTCTGTCCCTCATTCATTCAATCTTCTCCTTTGACCCTATCCCTTTTCATTTGCTTCTAACTACCATCTCCCCCAATCTCCCCTCCATTCTTTCATCCCCCTTGTTAATCACTTTCTCTCTACCTTCCTGTAGGTTAAGATACCCAATTCAATGACAGTAAGGTTAACCCATTCCCTTTCACCTTCCTGCTTTTCCACTCCATTTTAACAGTTTTCTCTTGCCTCTTTTATATGAGATAATTTAGCCTATTCTATCTCACTCTTTCTCCTTCTCTCATTATAGTCCTTTCTCACCGCTTAATTTTATTTTTTAGATATCATCTCTTCATATTCAACTCATCCTGTGCCCTCTGTCTATGTATACATGTACACACATATGCACACACTAATGTAAGTATTTATACACACATACACCCTCCTACATATACATATACATGTATGTACACAAATACATACATATATATTCCCTTCAACTATCATCATACTGAGAAAAGTCTCATGAGTTGTAATTATCATTTTTCCATGCAGGAATGTAAATAGTTCACTTTAATAAGTTGCTTATGATTTCTTTTACCAGTTTACCTTCTCATGCTTCTCTTGCTTCTTATATTTGAAAGTCAAATTTCCTGTTCAGCTCTGATTTATTGCATTAAGAATACTTGAAAGTCCTCCATTTCAGTGAATGATCATATTTTCCCCTGAAACATGATACTCAGTTCTGCTGAGTATGTGATTCTTGGTTTTAATTCTAGTTCCTTTGACCTCCAGAATATCATATTTCTAACCTTTCAATCCCTTAAGGTAGAAGCTGCTAGATCTTGTGTTATCCTGATTGTGTTTCTACTATACTCAAATTGTCTCTTCCTGACTACTTGAAATATTTTCTCCTTGACCTGGGAGATCTGGAATCTGGCTATAATATTCCTAGGAGTTTTCTTTTAGGGATCTTTGTCAAGAGGTGATTGGTGAATTCTTTCAATTTCTATTTTGCCCTGTAGTTCTGGAATATCAGGCCAATTATTCTTGAGGATTTCTTGAAGTATGATTTCTCGACTCTTTTTTTGATCATCCCTTTCAGGTAGTACAATAATTTTTAAATTATCTCTTCTGGATCTATTTTCCAGGCCAGTGGTTTTTCCAATCAGATATTTCACATTACCTTCTACTTTTTTCATTTGTTTGGATCCGTTTTATAGTATCTTGATTTCTCATAAAGTCATTAGCTTCCATTTGCTCCAAGCTAATTTTGAAGGAGTTATTTTCTTCCGTGAGTTGTTAAAATTCCTTTTCCATCTGGACAATTTGGCTTTTTAAGGTATTCTTCTTCTCAATGGCATTTAGGCCTCTTTTGTCATCTAAGTTAGTCTATTTTTAAAGTGTTCTTTTCTTCAGTGTACTTTTGGGTCCCCTTTAGCAAACTGTTGACTTGCTTTTTATGATTTTCTTGCACCAGTCTAATTTCTCTTCCCAATTTTTCCTCAACTCCTCTTACATGATTTTCAAAATCCTTCTTGAGCTCCTCCATGGCCTATAACCAATTCATATTTTTCTTGGAAGCTTTTGATGCAAGAGTTTTGACTTTTTCTCATTCCATGTTTTGATCCTTTTCGTCCCTGAAAAAGGGTTCTATGGTCTGATTGTGCTTTCTCAGCTTGCTTATCTTGCCAGCCAGTTACTTCACTTTTGAGCTCTTTGCTATGGTAGAACTCTGCTTCCAGAGTGGAGAGTGCCCTGTCCCAAATTTCTGGTATTTTGTGCATCTATCATCAGAGATTTTTCCAGTCACCTGCCTCAGAACTGTGAGGATGACTACCTCTCCACAGTCTCCACAAGCTTTGCCACCCTAGTGCTTCTCACCCCAAGACAGCCACCCAAGACTGTGACCCAGATCCAGGCAGGTCAAACAAAAGCAATTACCCTCTGAATAGCCACTTGGTCCTCCTGCAGTCTGCAACCATGGAGCAGCAGCAGAAGCCACTACCACCTCTGCTATCCCAGGGGCATGGGACAAACCCTGCTCTCTTTTCACCCTCTTCCAACAGATTTCCCCCACTGACCTTTTACTTTCTTTTTGGCATTTATGGATTGAGAAGTCTGGAAACCACCATAGCTGCTGGTGAATCAGTTCCCTGAAGTCTGTTCATGCTGGTTTGTGCCCAGGCCTGGGTTGGCATGGCTCACACTGGACTGTGCTCCACTCCCAGCTTGGTGTGATAGATTCTTCCTGTCTGGCTGTTAGGCTGCTTTCAGTGGGAGATTTATTTCTCTCTGCAAATTTGTGGGTTCTGTAGCACTAAAATTTTTTTAGAGTCCTTTTTTATAGTTTTAGAGGTGGTTGGAGTAGGGGCTCAAACAAATTCCTGCTTTTACTTTGTCATCTTGGCTCTACCCCCAGATAGTACCAATTTTGTCCCACAGAATATGCAAAGAATTTCTAGGATTTTATCGCAGAGAAGTACACAAAGCATTCAAATAGATCATCAGCTCCTCTCATAAGGGAAATAAACTTGGGATTGCTATTGGGGCAAATCTTTGACATTCTGAAATATCCCTTCAGGGTTCTATCACAGAGTTATACATGGTCCTCATATGTCTCTTTGTACCATGTTGTGGATAATCTCTCCCTGGAAGGCAAACATAATATGGATGTTCTTGAAAAAGCACTGTCTCCTATAAGAGCTTTACTGTGCAAATAACTCACAGAAATAGTGAGAATGGAATGACAGGGATAGATCTCTTGTCATTCTGTTGTTTGTCTCCTCAAAAAGTACATTGATAGAAACTATATGAGTGGTTCTCTTCTTTCTCTAAGGAGAATGCTCCATTAGGAAAAAAATCTTTTCTCTCTCCAAAAGGTCTGTTCCTAAACTTCCACACTTAGGAACTCTCAAATTTGGAGAGAGATTTGATATCCTCCATTGTTGAGACTACCTAAGAAATCTCCCTTCTCTGGCTAGAACATTGTATTCTAGGAAAATTCTGCCTGGAAAAATTAAAAATTTCCTCTTTCCTCAGGAATTGGGGTTCATAAAAATTGTCACCTCCCTTCTTAGATCACTTAGATAGCCAGATATCTGCTTTTTATATATGCTCCTGAAGGAACACAATTCCCTGTTTCCTTCCCTCTCTTGGCCGGGGAAAGTCTATTACCATTCAAATAGAAGTAGGTTTTCTTCATTTCATGGTACTATGCAATAATTTCTCCCAGAAAAAAATATTGCAGGACAGGTTTTGGGGGATTCAGGAGTACTACTTTCACTTAGAGAGTCAGAGTACTTTGTTTTAAAGCCTGATTCTTCTACTTCTTATATGTGTGACCTTTGACTAGTCACTTAAACTTATTAAATTCTTTATATAACAAAGGTGGCATTGTTCTAGATATCCTTTAAAGTCCAAGGTAGTGTAAAAAATGGACACAGTGAACTTCAGAACTTTTAGCCAAGGGGGATAAATTCAAGGAGAAACATAATAATAATTCACATTTACATATCATGTGAAGATTTTAAAAATAATTTACCCTAATTCACATAAGCTCACTCTGTCTCAATTTCCCCATCTGTAAAAATGAGGAAAATAATAGTACCTACCCCATAGGGTAAGTTAGTATCACACAAATAGTGTGTGTGTGTGTGTGTGTGTGTGTGTGTGTGTGTGCATTTGTTTGTAGCAAGTCTCTAAGGGAGGATTTGAATGTAGGTCTTCTTGTCTCCAAGATCTATACAATATCCACTGTGCCATCTACCTGCCTCATGAGGAAAACAATTTCAGGCAGCAACTCAGTTGAACTCTACCAATATTCCCTGCCAAACAACTTTAAAATAGCACCTTAGATTTGGAAACTTAATAGTTGTGTGATCCTAGGCAAGTCATTTAGCCCTGATTAGTTTCCCCATGTGTAAATTGAGCAGGAGAAGGAAATGCAAACAACTTCAGTATTTCTATCAAGAAAACACCCAATGTGGTCACAAAGAGTCAGATGTGACTTCTCTCCTTTAACTTAAACTTTAGTTTAATATTATGTTTGGTTGAAAATGAACAATTAAGTAAAATAAAATTATTTTTGATTCTCTAATCATGAAGCCCATTAATTGATTAGATTTAGACTATTTAACCTCTCTGGATCTTAGTTTACTCCTCTGTAAAATCAGGATTTGAGACTTGACCCTTAAATTATATTCTAACTCTATGATCCTATGATTAATCACACATAAGTGTGTATGTATATGTATGTGTATATGCATATGTATTTGTATATGTATACATTCTGCTTAAGTGGTTTGACGAATTTCATGCCATTAATCAGTGTTTTCACATCCTTTAGGCACATTAGCCCTCTCTATTAGCCTCCATCCCTAATCCCTTACATATTTTGATCAATTTAACTCTCTTTAGATCTGTAAACCTATTGTATTCCCTGAGAAAAGTCCCCTATAAAGCTGTTGACATGCCCCAGAATGGTTTGAATGCTAGTGTTATTCTGACTGACAGAAGCAATATTTTCTGGTGTGTGTTAGAGCTATTTCATCTGGATAAACAAAAGATGAGAAATAACAAGCCTTAGAACATTTGGGGATAGTAGCTATGTCAATAGACAAAACAAGGAAATACAAATAAATTGCAAGAAATAATATAAAATTTTTTTCAGTTTAACACTTGTTAAACTGAATTTGGTGTTGTGTAGAAAGATTAAACTATGAGAACAAAATTGAGACATTCTCTTTATTGGGAAAATCAGTTCTCCAGTATCTTTCTAAATAATGACTCCCATGATTCAGTACAAAAGATATGAAAAAGATTCAGTTTTAGAGGGATTAAGATAACAAATAGAATTTGAATTTTTATGATTACAAAAATGTTGAATTGAGTCTAGATGGTGTGAATATTTATTGGATTTAGTCAATTCAGAAATAGTTAACCACATTGGAGGTGATGGGAGGAATAGTTTTTTTTTTTTTTGTAAATTTCTCCATAGAAGGGAAAAACAAGTGAAAAGAAAATTAGCATCACATATAGAGAAACAAAATCTGAATAAATAAGATAAGAAGAAACACCAAACAATTAAAAATGCCATAAAATAAAGCCAGCCAAGTATAATATTTAGAGCCCCCACATACTGTGCACCCCTTCAATTCATACATGTAATGGGAATAGCCACTGCAAGCAACTTAGTAAGCCTTTGATTTAACATTTGCATGTGTAAGTCATGGCCTGGTCTGCTAAAGGCAGTAAGTAAATGGAAATCCACCCCCATCACAGAAGAGGTATCAGATAGTGATTCTGTATAGCCTTATGAAAGAAAGAGAGAGGGGAGGAAAGAAAAGGGGGGAGAGGTAGAAGAAGTGGAAATGACAGAAACAAATTAAAGGGAGAGTGGTCTAAAAGCTTGGCTGAATTCAGGCCTCTATTCCTAGCATTTACTTTGGGCAGGGAACTGAATTGCGGCTCTGCATTCCAGTGAAAGAAGACTGATAATGTTGAGCTTGAGAAGATTTATGCAACAGAAGAATGAAGCACCAAAAAGTATTATGCCAAGGAAACCAGAAAAAAGGTTATTGGAAATAGAAACAAGACTGCAAAACTAAAAATGCAAGAAATTAAGCTTGACTGTACTAGCTTACAATAAAAAGAAGGAAAAGTGAATAAATATTCAAAGAACAGAACACAATAAAAACAGTCATAGTCTGAAGAAAAATAAATTCCATAAATCTGATTACTAAGAAAATTCAGGAGGCTTCCCAAGGATCAGGAAACAAAAGCTAAGAAATTTAAACATTATTCAAAAAGAAAAAGAAAAATTTTTAAAGGAGATTTGGATGGGAGGTAGATCATAATTCAATTTTTAAAATAAATAATTAAGAAGATACATAATAGGTAACAGAATTCAGAGAAGAGGCTCATATAAAAATTATATAGGCTACAAAAGAGAGAATGACATATCTTGGATTTTTAAAAAAATTTTTGGTCTTTATTAATTTGTTTGTTCACCTTTAGTTTACAGTATTCAACTCCACAATTCCTTCAATTTCAAATTTTCTCCCCCTCCCTTCCTTTTCCCCACCACCCATGGTGGCATACAATCAAGTATAGGATCTGCAAATAATTTCACATTAGACATTAGACAGGTTATAAAGAAGGATTGTATCAGATGGAAGAACAATGGGAAAGAAGAAACACCACCAAACAAGAAAAAGACAGAGAGCAGGTAGTTTGCTTCAGTCTGCATTCAAACTCAGTTCTTTCTAGTTGTTTCTCTGAATGTAGACATCTCTCTCCATCATGAGTGTTTTGGAGTTGACTTATAGCCCTGCATTGCTGAGAAGAGTCCTGTCTATCAAAGTTGGTCATCATTCATATGTTGTGTCTGTAACTGAGTACAAATTTATCCTGGTACTGCTCTTCTCACTCAGAATCAGTTTGTATAAGCCTCTCCAGGTAATTATGAAGTCCATTTGCTCCTCGTTTCTTATAACACAGTGGTATTCCATCACATTCATATGCCACGACTTCTTTAGCTATTCCCCAATTGATGGGTATCCCCTTAATTTTTAATTCTTTGACACCACAAAAAGAGCTGCTATAAATATTTTTGTACACATGTGTCTTCCTCCTGCTTCTATGATCTCTTTGGGATACAACCCTAGAAGTGCTATTTTTGCTGGGTCAAAGGGTATAGTTCCAGATTGCTCTCCAGAATGGTTGAATCAGTTCACAACTTCACCAGCAATGCATTAGTGTTCCAATTTGTCCACATCCTCTCCAGCATTTGTCATTTTCCTGTTTTGTCATCTTAGCAAATCTGACTGGTTGGTTGGGGTACTTCAGAGTTGTTTTGATTTGCATTTCTCTAATCAATAGTGTCTTAGAGAATTAATTCATATGCTTATAGATATCTTTATTTTTTCCTCTGAAAACTGCCTGTTCATATCCTTTGACCATTGATAAAATGGGGAATGACTTGTATTCTTATGGATTGACTCAATTCTCTGTATATTTTAGAAATTTGACCTTTATCTGAGACATTGGTTGTAAAAATTCTTTCTTAATTTTCCACTTCCGTCTTAATCTTGGTTACATTGGCTTTGCTTGTACAGTAGCTTTTCAATTTGATGTAATCAAAATTATTAACCATTTGCATTTTATAATGCTTTCTAATACTTGTTTGGTCATAAAGTCTTCCTCTCTCCATAAATCTGACAGGTAAACTATTCCTTGCTTTCCCAGATTTCTTACAGTATCAGCCTTTATACTTAGATCATGCTCTCATTTAGACATGATTTTGTTGTATGGTGTTAGATAATGATCTATGCCCAGTTTCTGCCATACTATATTCCAGTTGTCCCAGGAGTTTTTGTCAAATAGTGAGTTCTTATCCCCCAAAACTGGGGTCTTTGGCTTTATCAAATAGTAGATTACTATAATCATTGACTGCTGAGCCTTGTGTTCCCAGTCTATTCCATTGATCCACTGCTCTGTTCCTCAACCAGTGCCAAGTAGTTTTGATGGCTGCTGCTATATAGTATAGATTAAAATCTGGTATAGCTAGTCCACCTTCCTAGCATTTCTTTTTCATTAATTCCCTTGATATTCTAGACCTTCTGTTCTTCCAAATGAATTTTGTTACTATATTTTCTAGTTCTATAAAGTAATTTTTTTGTAAAATGACTGGTATGGCACTAAATATATAATTTAAGTAAAATTGTCATTTTTATTATATTAGCTCCACCCAGCCATGAGCAATTGATGTTGTTCTAATTAGTTAAATCTGTCTTTATTTGTGTGAAAAGTGTTTTGTAGTTGTGTTCATATAGGTCCTGGGTTTGTTTTGGCAGGTAGATTCCCAAATATTTTATACTGTCTACAGTAACTTTAAATGGGATTTCTCTTTCTATCTCTTGCTGTTAGATTTCATTAGAAATATACAGGAATGCCAAAGATTTATGTGGGTTTATTTTATATCCTGCAACTTTGCCAAAATTATTAATTGTCTCAACTAGTCTTTTATTGTTTCTCTAGTATTCTCTAAGTATATCATCATATCATTTGCAAAGAGTGATAGCTTTGTCTCTTCTTTGCTTAATTTGATTGCTTTCATTTCTTTTTCTTCTCTAATTGCTACTGATTACATTTCTATTGCCAGATTGAATAAGAGGGTTGATAGTGGACACCCTTGTTTCATGCCTTATCTTATTGGAAATCCTTCTAGCTTATCCCCATAACATATAATATTGTTGATGTCTTTAAAAAGATGCTACCTATTATTTTAAAGAAGGCTCCATTTATTCCTATAATTTCTAGTGTTTTTAATAGGAATGGATGTTGTATTTTGTCAAAAGCCTTTTCTGCATCTCAAGATAATCATGTGATTTCTCCTAGTTTTATTGTTTATATGATAAAGTATACTGATGGTTTTCCTAATATTAAACCATCCTGGTATTCCTGGAATAAATTCTACCTGATCAAAATGTGTTATTCTTTAATTAGGTTGCTGTAATATTTTTACTAATATTTTATTTAAAATTTTTGCATCTATATTCATGAGGGAAATTGGTCTAGACTTTTCTTTGGCTGTTTTGTCTTTTCCTAATTTAGGTATCAGTACCATTTTTGTGTCATAAAAGTAATTTGGTAGGGCTCCTTCTTCAATGATTTTCCCAAATAGTTTGTAGAGTATTGGAATCAATTTTTCTTTAAATGTTTGATAGAATTCACTAGGAAATCCATCTGGCCTTTTTTCCTAGGTAGTTCACTGATGCCTTTTTTTATTTCTTTTTCTGAGATGAGTCTATTTAAGTAATTTACTTCCTCTTCAGTTAATCTGGACAACTTGTATTGTTGTAAATATTTATTCATTTCACTAAGATGGTCAAATTTATGTGCATACAATTTGGCAAAATAATTCCTAATTATTGTTTTAATTTCTTCTTCATTGGAGGTAGATTCACCCTTTTCATTTTTTGATACTCATAATTTGGTTTTCTTCTTTTTTATCATATTGACTGAGGGTCTATCAATTTTATTGTTTTTTTTTTTCAGAAAACCAACTCTTAGTGTTATTAATTCAAATAGTTTTCTTAATTTCATTCATCTCTCCTTAGGTTTTCATTATTTCTAATGAAACATTTAATTGGGGATTTTCAATTTGTTCTTTTTCTAGCTTTTTTCAATTGCATGCCCAATTCATTGACCTCCTTTTTTCTCCAATTTATTCATGTATGCACTCAGGGTTATAAAACTTCCCCTAAGAACTGCCTTTGCTGTATCCCACAAATTTTGGTATGTTGTCCCATTATTATCATTCTCTTGAATGGAGTTACTGATTGTATAATTTCTTGTTTGACCCACTCATTATTTAGGATTAAATTGTTTAGTTTCCAATTAGTTTTTAGTCTATCTTGCCATGGCCCTTTATTGCATATGATTTTCATTACATCATGATCTGAGAATATTTAATATTCTCACAATAATAATAATTTAATATTCATGCCTTTCTGCACTATATTGTGAGGTTTTTATGCCCTAGTACATGGTTGATTTTTGTGTATGTACCATGTACCACTGAGAAGAAGGTATATTCCTTTTTACCCCATTTAGTTTTCTCCAGAGACCTATCATATCTAGCCTCTCTAAAATTCCTTCATCTCCTTAACTTCTTTCTTGTTTATTTTGAGGTTAGATTTTTTCAAGTTCAGAGAGGGGGAGTTTAAGGTCCCCAACTAGTATAGTTTTGCTTTCTATTTCTTCCTCTAATTCCCTTAACTTCTTCTCTAGGAATTTGGATGCTTATACCACTTGGTGCATATATGTTAAGTAATGATATTGCTTCATTCTGTATGGTACCTTTTAGCAGGATATAGTTTCTTCCCTTATCTCTTTAAATTAGATCTATTTTTGCTTTTGCTTTATCAGAGCTAAGGATTGCTACCCCTGCTTTTTTTTTTTACTTTAGGTGATGCATAATATATTTTACTCCAGCCTTTTACCTTTACTCTGTGCATACCCCTTGTTTCAAATGTGTTTCTTGTAGACAGCCTATTGTAGGATTATGGTTTTTAATTTATTCTGTTATCTGCCTCCTTTTTATGGGAGAGTTTATCCCATCCACATTCACAGTAATGATTACTATCTGTTTCTCTCCATCCTATTCCCTTCCCTGTTTATATTTTTGTTTCTTCCTTCTCCCTTCCCCTCCTTAAGGGTTTTATTTTTGACCACCACCTCCCTTACTGTTACCTCCCTGTGACCTCCCATTCTTAAGTACCTTTTCCTTTTGTTACTATTTCTCCCCCTTCTAAAGCCCCCCCCCCTTGTTATCCCTCCATTACCCCTCCTACTGCCTATAGGGCACAATGCATTTTTATATTTATAAGAGTGTATTATTCCCCCTCTGATCCCAAACCAATGAGAGTAAATTTGATACAGTGCTCCTCTCCCTCCTTCCTTTCCCTCTATTATAATGAGTTTTTGTATCTTTTCATGTTAGAATCTTAAACTTAATGGACGAAGTTGATCCCTCTTTGAACCAGAACCAATGAGAATAATGTTCAAATGATGTTCATCTCCCTTTCTCCTTCCCCTCTACTATAGTATGTCTCTATGCCTCTTCATATAGCATAATTTACCTTTTTTCTGCCTCATCCTTACCTTTTATCTCATTACTGTCCCTTTGAACCCCTTAATAAGGTTTTTATCATCAGATTACTTCATTTACATCCACATGCTCTATCTATGTATATCCCTTTTAAAGGTCATAATAACCATATAAATTTCAATATTGACAGGTATCAAATCAGCTTCTCATATAGGGATGTAAATGGGTTGTTCTTATTGCATCCCAAGTTTTGTGCATGTGTGCATGAGTGTGTGTGAGTTTGTGTCTTCCTTGTTTACCCTTTTATGTCTTTCTTGAATCTTGTTATTGGAGATTAGATTTTCCATTGAGCTCTGGCTTTTTCATCAGGAAAGTCTGGAAGTCCCTTATTTCATAATGACCATCTCCTTGCCTGAAAGATTATGCTCAGTTTTGCTGGAGAGTTGATCTTTAGTTGCAACCATAGTTCTTTTGCCTTACAAAATATTTGCTGATTGATTCTAGGCCTTCAGGATAGTTTTCTTTGACAATCTCTCAGAGGATGTTGCCCAGGATGGTTTTTCATCATGGCTTTCTGGTAGACCAATAATTCTTAGGCTATCTTTCCTGGATCTGTTCTCCAGGTCAGTTGTTTTTTCCAGGGAGATATTTTACACTTTCTTCTAGTTTTTCAATCTTCATCTTTTGCTTGACTCATCTTTGCAATTGACTCTTGGTGCATCCTAGAGTCCTGAGCTTTGACTTGACTGATACTAATTTTTAGTGAATTATTTCCTTTGGTTAGTTTTTGAAGGTACTTTTTTAGGGAGGTATTTTCTCCAGTTAAGTAACAAATTTTACTTTTTAATGAGTTCTTTTTCTTCAGTGTGAATTGTTTCCAATTTGGTCACTGTAGATTTAAATCTATCTTCTATCTCTCTAATTTGGGTTTTAAAATTTTTCTTGAGTTCCTCCAAGAATGCTTTTTGGGCTTGAGGGTAGTTCATGTTTCCTTCTGTGGTCTCAGGTGAGTATAAGTGTCCATGTTGTCCTTTGTGTTTGGTTGTTCTTGCTCACTATAATAAGCTCTGATAGATTTTCTTGCCTTCCCCTTCTCCTTCTCAGCTTCCTTCCTTCCCACTGTAATTTCCTATTTCCTAATTTCTCAGGCTGGGGGCTAAGGGCCTGGTTGTTGACTTTGTGTGCCTAGCCTCTGGGTGTCTAGACTGAGGCCAAGACCAGGATTCTCAGTGTTTCCCCTGAATTACCCTGAGGTATGAATGACCACTTCAGATTTCTGCCTCTATACCCCTGGGCTACAGCTCAGGCAGGCTCAGCAGGTATTGGCTGGTAGTGATGGTGTCTTCACTTTCCTCTAGTAGTGCTGAGGTCTACCTGGGTTTCTGTTGTTATCTCTTGCTGGCTCTAACCCCTAGGCTGTGGGAGCTCTTGCTGGTCAGCTGAGGTGGGGCTTGTTGGGAACCCTCCTGCCCTTCACTTCAGACTCCTTACTGCCTCAGTTATACCCTTTCTATGCCTGAGGCTTCTATTCCTGAGGCTTTTTCCACTATACTTTGGGATTTTACTCTGGGTGGGCCATCTATCTCTGGGTTTTCTAGGTCAAGGAGGGGGAATTGGAGCAGCTAGAGTTTACTTTGCTTTCCTTGCCCCTGGACAATCAGGCAGGTGATTTTTAAACTTCCAGGCTATGGGATGATAGCCCCGGGAGAAGCTGCTGTCTCTGCTTTGGGCTCTGTGCTTTCTCCAAAGAACCCTCCAGTCCAGGGGTAAGACGCTTTTCAGAGGACTGAGAATTGCCCTTTGGGTAGGTGTGTCTGCTGGCTGGGGCTCCTTCTCACTCCACTGTAGTTTGCTCTTTAGTCTAGTCTGGTACAACCCCCATGTACTCTGTGCTCCCCCTGCCTTAACCTACATGGGCACTTTCCTGGGCTGGATTCTGCCACCCTCTGTCTCCCAGTGGATTCTGCCACACTAAAATCCATTGAGATTCAATTTTTAAAGTTTAGTAACTGATGATTCATTTAACCATAAAAAAATTTAACCATAAGGGGTGGCCAGGTAGCACAGCAAGTAAGAGCACCAGCTCCAATGTCAGGATGACCTGGGGATTGAATCCGGGCTCAGACACTTAGCACCCACCCAGAAACACCTGGCCATGTAACCTTGAGCAAGTTACTTAATCCTGATTGCTTTAAAAAAAATTAACCATAAAAATGAAGAGGTTACCCACTAAGAGGGTTAGGGTTGCTCTGGAGACCCCAAAATATCAATAGGCTGTGTCCTACCAAATGAATTCGACTCAAGTCTTCTCAGCCAAAGAAAAGTAAAGGTTATTAGAAGTTTGCTTGCATTAGACATAGAGTAAGTCTGTGCTAGAAAATTTATGGCGCTCTCACAAACATGAAGACAGGATGGGATCTACAGAAGGTTGTGGGAGGAATCTAGGGGTGGTCTGGGGAGGAATTTGAGGAGGGTCAATGGGTGATTAAGGGTGGGAAATAGCTGGAGGCTACAGACAATGGTGGGCTAGGCCATTTCACAAGTATATTGATATTTTAATAGGCTCAAGAGTGGGAAGTAGATGAACAATGGAGGGCTAGGCTAGTAACTAGGCTAGAGTTAGTAGTTAGTAAATAGGCTAGAGGTCTGGACCCAGCCACAATGTAAGGCTTATTGCCTCATGCAAATGACTCATCAAATGAGACTATTTAATCAAGAGTCCAAGGGAGGTTCCCAGAGCCTGTACATCTAGGACTCAAGGAGAGCTGGAGGGGGCTCCCAGAGCCCATACCTCATCTGTGACAGGATTCTCTTGGAGGAGCTTAGAAAAGTTACTGCTTCCATTCTGCCATCTTGACCAACTCTCCTCTGGAATTTTTTTTTTTTTAGTGAAGAAAATTGGACAGGAGAGAAAAAACAATTGTCATGATCAACTATAATTGACTTAGCTCTTCTCAGCAATATAATCATCCAAGACAATTTGAAAAGACTTATAATGGAAAATGCTATCCACATCCAGAGAAAAAACCAAGCAGTCTGAATGTGAATCAAAGCCATTATTTTCACTTTCTTTAACTTTTTGGGGTTTTTTTGTGCTTTTCCTCCCCTTTTTTTTTCTTTTGCCACATGACTAATGTGAAAATATGTTTACAAGATTGCAGATGCATAACTTATACTGATAGCCGTCTTGGGGAGGGTGAATAGGAAGAAGAGAGGAAGAAAAAATTTGGAACTCAAAATCTTACAAAATAAACTATCTTTACAAGTAATTGAAAAAAATAACATATTATTTACAAAAAAAAGGAACTGGAGCCCTTCCTACAGTTTGCTTCTAGCCAAACCCAACTAGTGATTGTCACAGTCTGAAAGTGTGACCTGATCAATTCAACATAGCAGAGACAGATCAACAATCAACTACATAAAATGCCATGTTCACCAGCAAAGAAATTATTCATTCATTGTCTATAATACATTAGGAAGTAAGTTTAATGGGACTGAATGCCTTGTATTACAGATTGTAAATTTTAGCCCACCATCTCCAGACATCCCCTTAGTAGAAAAAGAAAGGTATAGCTGATATTGGGAGTAACTACTGTTCTTGCTATATCTTCTAAATAAACACCCCTTTTTTAAAAAGGTTAATGGTGTAAATTAGTTAGAGTGGGGCACTAATTACTGAGTTAATCAATAATAGAAAAGCAATATTAATTGTAACTAGTAAGTTACATTGGGAAAGAATACACTGGAATAGGGGCAGGAGCCAATTGTATTATGTCTTCCAAAATCCTCAAAGTAATCCCTAGGATCATAGAATGGGAGGTAGCCAGTGAACCTTTGAAGGTCCAATCTTCCAGCACAAATTCAGGTCATAAGAGTAAGTCAAAGACCATATCACTATAACACCAATATGTATTGCTAACTAAGTGCTTGTATGGAAGCTGGAGGCTCTATTATCTTAATTTGGGGAAACTTTATCACAAGTTATACTGATGATAGAATTCAGAAGTTTTGCAGTGTCATTTCTAGGAAAAAGAAAACACAATAAAGAGAGGAGAGAGGGACAGAGAGAGAGAGAGAGAGAGAGAGAGAGAGAGAGAGAGAGAGAGAGAGAGAGAGAGAGAGAGAGAGAGAGAGAGAGAGAGAGAATTAAGAGAATATTGATCTTTTTGTATAATGATCCTAAAATCAGGTTAAGTATATGTGAGATCAGAGTCTTGGGGAGCCACAGACCATGCGTTATACTTTGTAGTTACTCTCTTTGCTTTGATTTTATGGTCTCTAATTTCAACTCACTGTGCTGGCATTTATGGACAGAGAGCTGACTTCACCATCAGCATTTATTCAATTGCTGCCTCTGACATTTTACTGCCTTTGAGATTCTGGGGAAATGGTTTCTAAGAACCTCAGCTTAGTTGTCTACAAGTTGTTTTTTTTTAAGCAATTGGGGTTAAGTAACTTGCTCAAAGTCACATGGCCAGTTATTTTGTGTGGGTGCCAAGTATCTGAGGTCAAAACCGATCCTGGGTCTCCTGATATCAAGGCCAACGCTCTTACTCACTGTGCCACCTGGCCACCTGTATAAGCAATGCCTTATTCACAATGCCTATAGAGATTACAAATATGCTGATATAATTATCCATCACAAAATATGTCATGTTTGCCATATGGGGAAATAAACTAGAAAATTTATTAAGATACCAAAAGACTGAGTCCCAAAACCAGAAAGTGAAAGCCATCAGAGTAGTTATGATATTGGCACAGGTAGATAAAGTAGAAAGCACCCACATTTTCAAGCCTTTAAAACAGAACAGGCTACCTCAGGCAAAGGTCCTCCTCTCCCCACTCACAGCAACCACCCAGCACGCTCCCAGCAGCTCCGGCCCCTGGCAGTGCTCAGCAGGAGTCCTTAGCAGAAAGTCCTGCTCCCAGCAGCTCGAGCCCCTGGCAGTGCTCAGCAGGAGTCCTTAGCAGAAAGTCCTGCTCCCAGCAGCTCTGGCCCCTGGCAGTGCTCAGCAGGAGTCCTTAGCAGAAAGTCCTGCTCCCAGCAGCTCCGGCCCCTGGCAGTGCTTAGCAGGAGGACTAACTCAAAAAAAAAAAAAAACACACGGCTGCCCCCCCCCCCCCAACCCGCCCCCACCCCCACCCCACGCACCCTTCCCTCCGCTTTCACTTTTACTCGCTTTCCGCCTTCTCTTGCTCTGCTATGTCAGCACGTCCATGGGGCATGGAAGATCTTTAAATCCCATAACCCTTACATTCGGCCCCAAGATCTTTCATGTCCCTTACTTGGCAAAAATACAGTAGGAATAACTGGTGTCAACAAAATTTCACAACAATATAACAAGAATAGCACATAATAAACACAAAAAACCATATTTTAGGGTGGGGCTTGAGCACAAGCTCCCCATCATTCCCCCCAACCCGAACAAATGGGGCCCCAAAATCTTGTGGTAAGGGGTGAAGATCTCTTCTTCTATGGCTACTTGCTGCTGAAATCGGATGTAGAGCTGTCCCTGTCCTAAGGGGTCCCATTTGAGAGGTCAGTTCTTAATATGCTTGATGCCAGGTCCAAGGGTGACACATCACAGTTGCAGACAGGGGGTGACATCCAGCTTAAGCTATCAGGCATCTACAGATGGAGGGTACCAAGCCTGTGGAAACAAATCTAACAAACAAGGTGAACAAACAAAAAAATCAAGAAGAAGCAAAGAGACAATAATCAGACTATTGTAGCCTCACTCACGGTAGAATAAATGATTTAAGGTTACAATTTTGTAATCATCTTCTCCAGAATAAACAATAGTTACAGTGTTATCCTTCCCATATGCTATAATCTCTGCAGCCTTTGGAACATCATCTGGCTTCCGTTTTACCCATACTTTAGCTCCTGATTTTATTCTATCAGTAGAACCAAATCCTTCAGTTCCTGTGACAGTTATTTTGGAAGGAGGGTCAGTTTTTACAAGTGGCATTGTTTTACAAGGAACGATAATCACTTGAACTATCCTATCATTCTTGTGAATCTGTATGGGCCCTTCACCTAAATTCTGGAATGTTACAACAATTTCTCCTTGATAATTAGAATCTATTAATCCAGCCAATACATGTATTCCTTGAGCTGTTAATCCTGATTTGGGTAAAATCTGTCCAAAGTGATTTTTAGGGATTCTTATGCATATCTCAGTGGAAATTTTTCTTACTTCTTTCCTGTCCAACCAAAAGTCCTCTAAACAATGTAAATCATACCCCACCGAACCAGGTAGTCCTGGGTACAGTGCTGGGACATCTGGCCTCAAGGTCCAATACTCAATATTTAGGATCTTGTGTGTTTGTTGTTTTCTAATTTGCAGATTGGGGGTCATCATTCTGGCTAGAGGTGTACTTCCTCCCAATGGTCTATTATTCAAATTACGCAAAGCCATGAACAAATTATCCTTCCAATGTTGATATGAATTATTGGAACTTAACTTCCTCAACTGTTCTTTCAGTAATCCATTCATTCTTTCAATTAACCCAGATGCTTCTGGATAATATGGAATATGATATATCCATTCTATATTGTTTATTATACAATACTTCTTCATTTCATTGCCTTTGAAATGTGACCCATTGTCACTTTGAATCTGCATTGGGGTTCCATAATATAGACTTATGAGATCTAGGGTTTTACAAGTGTTTTTCTGGGTTGCATTCTTATAAGGACAAGCTACTAGTACACCTGAATAGGTATCAACACAAGTACATATAAATCTGCATCCTTTATCCAGTGGTAGTGGACCAATATAATCTATTTGCCAGATTTGGGCTGGGACTTTTCCTCTTGCTATCTCTCCAGTTACTACCTGAGGAACAGTTCGCTCCTTTTCCAATTGACATATATGACATTCTTCTGCTATCTATTTTAACAGTGAATGAGAGATACTAATACCTCGATCTTGTGCCCACTGGTGTGTGGCCTGGACCCCCAAATGGCCTGCTGTTTGGTGGACCCATTTTGCTAATACTGGATCATCAGTTGTTGTCAAAGTAGGGACAATATGTTCAGTAGCAATCTTTGCCAGTCGATCAGCATGAGCATTGTACTCACGTTCTGGTGTGGTGGGGGCCACGTGAGCATCTACATGAAAAACTGACAAGTCAGTGACCAAAGACATGTTCCAGATATCTTCCCATAATTCTTTGCCCCAGACTTGTTTACCAGGAATTTCCCAATTTTCATTTTTCCACATGGGCATCCATGTAGCTAACCCATTAGCTACCGCCCATGAATCAGTGAATATATGACACTGTCCTCCTTGTTCTATTTTGATGGCTTGATATACTGCCATAAGTTCAGCATATTGGCTACTTGCACCTATCCCAGTACTTTCCAAAGTCCTTCTAGTACATGGGTTATAGGCCACTGCTTTCCAATGTCTTTTTTGCCCCAAATATTTTGCTGTCCCATCAGTAAACCATGCATGTCTCTTTTGTTCCTCAGTTAATACATCATATCCCTCATTCCATTTTACAGTGGACTGTACCAACTGTTGCTTTGGCTCAGGGGGTGTGTCATTCCTCTCAATTTCTATGTTTGCTATAGATTCATGCAGAGCAGAGACTCCGCTTTTGCCTGTTTTCGCTCTATTTTGAATATACCACTTCCATTTGATTATACTAGCCTCTTGGGCATGTCCAATTCTGTGAGAAGCTGGGGTACTCATTACCCAGGTCATAATTGGGATTCCAGGTCTTAATATCACTTCATGGCCCACAGTCAGTTGTTCAGTCTCCACCAAAGCCCAATATGCAGCTAACAACTGCTTTTCAAAAGGTGTGTACTGGACTCCAGATGAAGGGAGTTTCCTACACCAAAATCCCAAAGGTACATTTCGGCTTTGTTGTTTTTGCCATAAGCTCCAGTTTGCATAATCATCTTGTACAGTCACTTGCAATTCCACTGGACCATTTTGCATGGGCCACAAATCTATGGACAATTCTATGGCAGCCTTGGCTTCTTCAAAAGCTTTACTCTGGTCAAGTCCCCAATTGAATTCATATTTCTTCCGTGTGACTCTATATAAAGGTTTTAAAATCTGTCCCAAATGTGGAATGTGGTGCCTCCAGTATCCAAACAATCCTATGAACTTTTGGGCCTCCTTCTTATTGGTAGGGGTAGGAAAATCCTGAATCTTTTGTCGGGCTTGAGGAAGAATCTCCCTTAGCCCCTTGTTCCATTGTATACCCAAAAACTTCACATTCTGAGCTGGTCCTTGAACCTTTGCAGGGTTAATTTCCCACCCTTTACTTTTCATATGCTCAACTAGAAGGGTCAAACTTCTTTCCATTACTTTCGCATCTTTTCCCTATATCATGATATCATCAATGTAGTGGGTAAGCTGTACACCAGGTAGCTTTAATTCATCCAACTGTTCAGCCACAATCCTGTGACAAATAGTGGGGCTATGTATGTACCCTTGTGGCAAGCGAGTGAAAGTATATTGTCTACCCTGCCAAGTGAAAGCGAAGTGTCCCATTGTTTAGAGTCTATTGGGATGGTGAAGAAGGCATTTGCCAAGTCAATAACTACATACCAAGTCCCATCATATTTCTGGATCCTTTCTATTAAGGTGATGGTATCTGGAACAGCAGCATACAAAGAAGGAGTCACCTTATTCAACTGTCTATAATCCACAGTCATTCTCCACGTCCCATCTGATTTTCTTACTGGCCAGACAGGATTATTCCATCTTGTGGTTGTAGGGACTAACACTCCTGCTTCAACATATTCCTTTATAGTAGTGGCAATTTCATCTTGCCCACCTGGCACACGATACTGTTTTAAAGTAATTACTTCAGAAGGTTCAGGTAAAGTGATTGGGTCCATTTTTAGTTTTCCTACTAAAACTGTATTAATTCCTATCTTCCTCACAGCAAATTGGTATCTTCCTTCAGGTAAATTCAGTCATTCCTCTCAATACATCTATTCCAATGATGTATTCAGGAATGGGTACAACAACCACAGTATATTCCTTCTTAGGTAACTGCCCAATTTTCATTGTTTTTTTAACCTGTCTGGCTGATATTTCAGCGTCTCCTAGACTTGTGATGGTAATAGGAGTTCCATGTTTAAACGTATCAGGGTTTCCATAGATAAGTGTGGCCTCAGCCCCAGTATCAATCAGTGCCCTAGTCACAGTAGTTGATCCATTCTTCCAATATATTGTTAAACCAATATGGGGTCTGCAATCTCTTCTGCATATTTCTTTTATCTGGGCTGGGGCTTGGCCTATCTCCTATTCCCCCTGAAGGTGGGGCAAACTTGGATACAAAGATTCAGATTCAGAAATACCTGCGGGGGTGGTTCCTGCTTCCCTGTTCATTCTAATGCTAAGTACCTTTTCTTGGTACAGCTTATGCAGCTCTTCAGTTGGAATACCATCTATTCTTCTAAAGTCCACCCCTGCTCTTAATAGAGCAGTAAACAGTTCCCTTCTTGTGGGTCTATTTTGTTCCTGAATCCTCTGGCTGTTTACTCTTCTCTCGAGGCAATTTGTCTTTTTCCCATTCCCCTAAATCGCTTAATTGTGAAATCTTATCCAGCACCTCTGAAAGAGGGTGCCCTATTTCTCCAATTAAAAGAGTCAGAATTAGGTGCTTATATGCAGGAGGAGCTGTCTTCACTATGATATTTCTATGAGGAACTCCTAGGGGGGTATCATAATATGCATTTGCATCTCCAATCAGGATAGCAGTTTTCATTACCTCCTCCTTTAGCTTTCTTATACAGTCTCTAAGTGAGTACCAGGGTCTGTCTCCCCTAGGCCACATAGATTCAGTTGGATATTGCTTTTTGCAACCTTCTGCAGCTAAAGCTAGAAGATTAGTTTTGTTATTTCCTCCTTGCATATGGTGATCCCTAAAAGCCTGGTGTACAAAAGGATTCTGACTGATACTTATGAATTTTAAACAGTCCTCATTGTCCAGTGTTATTCCTCCTGCGCCTTCATCAGTGATTCTTACTATCCAAGACACTAAAGACTCCCCCATTCTTTGGGTGAATCTACTCAATATATCAGTGATCTCCTGTTGAGTGAAATCCTCAATTATCTCCCTGGACTCTGTTTTGCCTCGGTGGTTCTCCTGCCTTCTTCTTCGTATGGGGAGAGCTTCTACATTAGGAGACTCCTCATCTAACCTTGTTCCATTCTCCTCACACACATTCTCCTGGAAGCTGTCAGGGCAACTCTGCCCAGCCTGTACAAAAGCTGCATGCACATTCCTTCTGCTAGTTTTTTGCTTCCTTTTAGCTACATGAACAGTAGCTTGCTCCTGGACCACATGAGTCCCTCCAGTTTGCTCTTCTGAGTACTGTGACACAGAAGAATCCTCAGGCAAACCAGCTGACTCCCTAGCCATCCTAGCTCTTTCCTTCAGCAGCTTATCCCTACTTTTACACATAAGGCGATAACTAGTTAGCAGCACCCAGCCTCTCCTGCACACTCCTGCCAGTTCTTTGCCTGGTTCTATGGGTATTGCTTTCAAACATCTTTCCAAATCTCCAGGTTCTCCCTCTTTTAGCCTTGGTTCCCAGTTTTCACAGGGCCCTGT
>NW_027185715.1:6842126-6849282 GCF_028583685.1 Petaurus breviceps papuanus | reverse complement strand
AATGACTGAAATGGTTTCTCAAGGTCACTAAGGAAATAAAGTCTGGATCTGGAAGGGCCTCTGGACATCATTGATGCCTCCCTCCATGTTTTACTCATAAGAAAACAGATCCAGAGAAGTGATTTGCCTAGGGTCAAAAAGACTATGATATCAGAAGTGTGACGCCAACATAGATTTTCTCATTTTAATTCTACTGTATGGCCCTGTCTCATTATCAGGGAAGAAGCAAGATTGATATCATTTTTTAAAAATAAAGAATTGAATTTTTTATTAATAATTACTCCAGGCACAAAGCCTGGAAGGGATAATTCCTTGACTTTGAACAACTGGTTTTCCACTACTTCCACATAAATAACTCCTTGGGCATAACACAATTTCTCCTTTTAATTTTCCAAGATAATGTTTATGATCTGTTTGTTAAATTATGACATATTTCTTTTCAGTTTGAAAGAATATTGATTAGCACTGCTTTTCTATTACCATAAAGCTTTGTGCTTTTAATATTGAACACCCACGTTCATATTGTACTTTACAATTTATTTTCTGAGGTATGTTGTGCTAATATCATTTGTTCTTTTTGTACATCTAAAGAAACTAAGACTCAAAAAAACCACTTGCACATGAACAAGCAGCTAATTAAAAAAAACAGAGTTGATGCTCAAATCTGTGTTCTACTCTATGTCCAAGGTGCTTTTCACAATAGCACTCTTCCTCAGAAATCTAGAGGTTCAACTTATTTCCCTTCAAAAAACAAATCTAACAGGAACATGATATCCCTTCTCCTTTTCCTAATTTTTTTGTCCTGTAGACCAAAAATTGTCTTACAATATCCTGTAACCCATTAGCAATGAGGAATTCCGATCATTGTTGACACAAGGATTGTAACTAAAAACTGCTAAGTGGTTTAATCCTCTGATATCAATTCTTTCTTTATGCTCCTTGGGCTTGGCAGGAAAGGTGTAGGAGCTAAAGCTTATGGAAGGACATCTTTGGGGGACCCTAAACCCAGTGTCATTTGAGATCACATTACAGCTTTCCAAACCTCAACCAAATCCATGACAACAGGTGGCTAAGGACATTATTAAAAAAATAGAAATGCACAGGTCTGCACACAGACCCTTATGGATAAGTACAAGTAGTTTCTCTCCATATAGACACAATTCATCTTCCCTTTCATATTCCCCAGCAGTTTGTCTTTCAAATCGATATGATTAACCTTGAATAATCTCTCTTCAAATCACTTTCTTTTGTTCTCACAGAAATATCATAAGATATTATCATTAGGGGAAAAAATACCTTCTTCCTAATACTAAACTCCATGGGAGTTTCAGATGTGATTTTTGTTCCGTTGTTAATATTCCTATAGGATTACCTAGCAGCAGCAGCCATGTGTCAATGACATTTAAAATCAAATATTTAAACTGATATCACAGTATTTTGATTTAAATATGACTTTGAGGAATCTACATATGGTTAAGCACATGGAGTTTAAATATGGGGTCTACTGCATGGTTTATTCTGTTTTTGCAAATCAGATGTCTAATGGTCTTAATGGTTATGTAAAAAATAATATCACTTGAAACAAGACAATTTTTCTGTCATTTGTCGATCATTCCCTTGTTTCTTTCCCCCTTCCCCAGCCCTCCTGAACTTTATTATTTTCAACTAGTGGACTGAAATGATTACTTCTGTCTCCTGGGTCTAATAAAGCAATTTGGCTCTTTAATGTACCTTGTTAGGGTTGAAGACTGGTGTTTTGGGGGGATATTTTTTTTTTGCATTACTATTATACTACCTGCTGAGTCATCAGCATGGAAACCAGAGGTTAATTTCCCTCCTACTAAATGTAGCAGATAATCAGTCATCAGAGGATGGTTCCTATGCTGTAAATAAGTCCTGACAAGCTAAGGGACAGAACCGTGCATCACTCAGTCCCATTCACACCATCTGTCCAAAAATTAAGACAAAGTAAGGATATTAATTTGTTACATTTCAAAAGCTCTCCTGACAAACCCACATGGACATTTTAAATGGCAATGAATAACTGAAACATTTTACTAATATTCCACTGAGTCATGGGTTATAGTTTTGAAAACTTCCTTTCCAGTAATGAACATGTGGAAAGTGATTTTTTGACCAGCTGTATAGTTAATGACTATCAAAGCAGATGCTTTGCAAAGCATTACACAGTGGGGTTATTTTTTTTTCCTTTTTTCCCCTCTACCTAAGTTACAATTAGATCCATTTTATTAGAAATAAATTATGCAGGCAAAGGGCTTTGGGCTACAGTTTGTGAACAAAATGGTATTTAGGAAAAGGAAAATCTTCCTTAAAGAAATATAGTTATAAAACCAAGAAATGCAAAGGGTGACTTGTCTAGTGAAGGGAAAAGATACAAGGCAATGGAAAAGTATTCATCCAATTCAGTCATCTTCCTAGAAAAGGCAAATCATCAGGTGGGCCATAGCTGCAGTTGGATAAAGATTAGTTCTTGTTCTCTTTGGCTAAAAAATAAACACTTCATGGGAGTATATGCATGTGTACCTATTTGAGGCTATGTTTGTGTAGTATATAGTCCAAAATACAATTCAGTTCTAGTACTTATAAAACAATGGTTTTTGCAAAAGGAAACCTGAAATATCATGGTCTAAAAATTCTGACATTCTAGTTATAGATTCAAGAGAAATGGATGCAAGCAGTGGGATATATAATTGTTCAATTTCCTTTTAAAGCATTGATTTTTTTTTCTTTTACTGGAAATTCATAGTCAAAATGTATTATATAATATCCTCTTTTCTTTTTCAAAAAATAGGGCCACTTCTGATGTACCTTTTTAATGAAGACCATGATCACCAGATTTGATAGCATAGGAGATGATTATAAGAAGTAGATAGGTTGTTTGAAGACTGCCTTAAGAGGATCACATGTGACGGTCAAACACAAAACTATGATATGGCAAAGTATCCATTCAATTTAGAAACTTGTAACTAAGTTTGGAATTTTTAATTATATTCCAAATGTATGTAATTGCTATGCAGTGATCTTGGAACTTTACCTTTGTCCACATTTTACCGAGAGAGAAAATTAACAAAACAAAGATTCAGGCTGTAACTTAAATTTTTCACAGCTGATATGAGAAAATTCTGGTTTGCTAGGTTGAATCAGATTTTAACTGATATTTGAATTGGGAGATTATAATCGTGTTTAATGCTTCAATTAAATATCTTTTAGAAAGTGTGGTTTATGTGCTAGGTGACTTTTAAATATGGAAAAAGTAGTTTATAAGCAATACTATTTGAGTTGAACGATCCATTAGACCTAACAAATCCCCATAGTGATTTTGGGTTAAGGCTGGTATTTAAGATAAAAAAGTTTCAGAGATTAAAATTTACATTCACTTTGGGCATGGTATCTGTAGGTAAGAGTGTGACATTCTTGATATCCTATGTGGAGGGAGAGGGAGAGAGGGGGAAAGAGAGCAGAAGACTGAGAGGGAGGAGAGGGAGGAAGGAGGGAAGGAGATGAGAGAGAGAGAGAGAGAGAGAGAGAGAGGAGGGAGAGAGAAGAGAGGGAGAGAGAGAGAAGTACCGTACCTTGATTAATGCGAACAAGACCCAAGTAATCATTTTAGAATGGACCCTTTATTAAAAATGCCATGTAGCTGATCAGGCCACATGGCAGGTTGAGCTGGCACCACTCATGTCTCAGGTACAGCAATAGCAGTAGCAGCAGGCAACAGCGCCGATCAGGGCCAGAAGATTAGCTTATAAAGGGGGCCTTACATAAGCAGTGATTGGTCAGTACACACTTTGAAACCCCCCTCCCCCCCTCAGAAGCTTGCCCCCTTCTATGCAGGTGAGCTGACCGGGGAAAGGGTGAAGACCCAGTTGGGAAGGAAGGAGCTGACCTGGCAGTCTGCTCACTTCCTTGGGGGAGGGAGGGTTGTGGGGAAAACCAGGCACAACATCCCAAATTAAAAATTTCAAATTATTACAACAACAGGGAGAATTTTGGTGGACCTTTTGAAAGTGAGCTTTGCATCTGCCAATCTCAAAGCTCCACACTTAATTGGCTTTAATTGGTCAGGCAGGAGATGTACCCTGCCTGCTTCTTTGATGGGAGGGGAGGGATTCCCAAAGAGGGGCCCACCTCCCCACTTTCCCAATGCTCACAAGGAAGGGAAGGACCAGCACAGTACAAAATTTTGCCCCTCCCCTCCCCCTTTTTGAGTTTTTGGAGGAACGGATGGAGGGAGGGATGGAGGGTTTAAGGTGGTGGGAAATTATACTCCTTGCTGTGACCCTGTAGGATTTTAGTGGGAGGTTTTGACTTAGGAGTATCTGAGAGTGGGTGGGCCACAAGGACTCGGATAACCCTTTGGAAAGAACAGTTCCTAAGCCAGGGAGGGAAATAAGTGACAAGATCTAGCCAGAAATCAATATAAGGGAACTGATCTGGATGTCCTGGATTCCCTGTGACCACCTGCCACACTGATTGGATAATTTGCTTGTTGAAACTTCCCTGAGGGGGCCAGCCCACCCCAAATATGGGCCACTGATTCATGCCATAAGTTTCCTCTTCTTCAAGGGGACCCCATGATCTGCCCCATCCTGATAGGCTACTCTAAAATGACTTAATATGCAACCCAGGGGAGTTTTTGATGTACTGGCTGCAACCTCCCATGTTCTAGGATGAAAAGACAGACAAACAGTATAGTCTTATAAACAAATATATCTTCCCAGTGGAAATCAGAAAAGCTCCCTTGGAGGTGCTCGTCTGAGAGCCACTCAAATACCTGCTTTGCAGAATAAAAACAGCAAGGCTTTAAGAGAATGAGCTCAAGACAAAGTTTCACACGGAGAGAAAATAGTCCCTAGCTGCTTGCTTTGCCCCCGCAGAACAGGAAGCAAATGAGCTCAAGGGAGTGCAGGGCACACAAAGAACATATAGGATGCATACCGACAAATAATAGTCCCTAGCTACTTGATTTGCCCCTGCAGATACTGAACAGGAAGCAAATGAGCTCAAGGGAGTACAGGGCACTCAAAAAACATACAAACATTAACCAGAATACTGACAATCGAGAGGCTTTGGCGTCCCAAAGCTTCACCGGGGAGGAGATGCCCCCTGCACAAATGGCTATGTCTAGCACTCCACTCTCCAGAACTGAACCAGAACAGATTTTTAACTAGAACAGATTTTTTTAAAACCAGAACAGATTTTTACTCACCCCCAAACTGGAGGTCCTGGATACACAAAAGATCAAATGAGGAGGCGGTAGAAGTTGGGAGGTGGGTGCAATCTTTCCCTCCTCGAGACCTGGGACCCTGGAATGTTACCAGGGGCTAGCCCCCGCCAGGAATCTGGACGAGCAGATGCCTACCGCTGAGGCCAAGAGCTCTTCCTATTCTGCAAAATCTCGCTGGCTCCCCACGAAGCATAACAACTACTATGTATGCCCAACTCTGCCACCTTTTTCTCATGGGGTATAAAACTTTACATTTCATCCCCATTGGATATCATTTTATTAGTGTCATTGCTCTTCAAATTTCAGACCCATTGGCATACCGAATCTTTCATTCACTATATTAATTATCCCTTTCAAATTGGTGTCATCTTCCAATTTTATGAGCACATCACTAATGTCTTTATCCAAGTTTCTCAGAGAAATGTGAAGCAGCATAACTACTCCTGGCAAACTTCACTAGAGGTTTCCTGCCACATTGACATTAAGCTAACAGTAATTATTCTTTTATTCTAGCCCTACAACAAATTTTCAATCCCTGTGATTCAATAATCACCTAATCCATATTTTTTCATCTTCTCCACAAGAATTATATGACATATTTTATCAAGAGATTAGTTTAAATGTAAGCAAATTATATTTAGCACATTTTCCTTATTCACTACTTCAGTCATCCCATCAATAAAGGAAATGAGTTTAGTCTGGCATGACTTGTTCTTGATGAAGTCATGCCAAATCTTTGTAATCATTGCTTCCTTTTAATCTATTCTAGGATTTTTCCAGGAGTTGAGATCAGTCTTATTGGCCTAAAGTTTTCAGGTTCTGCTCTCTTTCCTTTCCTGAAAATGGTGACAATATTTCCCCTTCCAGTCTCATAGTACTTTTAAAACATAGGGTTCAGTAATTATATCTTCCAATCCTTTTAGGACATGAAGATGTAGTTCATTTGGGCCAGATGACTTAGATTTAACAAGAATAGTCATTAGCTCTATTTTATTTATCTTGGAATCAACTTATTATGTCATTTTTGTTTTATCATTTTCATGGTAAAGGTAATTCTTTTCAGATAAAAGACAGACAAATTAAGAAATGATCAACTCTGTCTTCATTCTTTCATCATTTTCATCATCTTATTAACCTGAAACAAAAGTTCTATATCCTGTTTCATTCTTCTTTCCTATCAATATAGCTTTAAAATATCAATATAGCTTGAAAAAATAATACCTTTTTTTTCATCCTTGCCTTTCATCATGAGCCTCTCATCTCATTCTGAGCTTCAGCAGTCTTTCAATGATTTTAACAGCACTGTGCCATTATCTAATACACATTTTGTGTCAGTTGGATTAGATTCTATCTTTTGGACATGAATTTTGTTTTGTTTTGAATCTAAATTGTTTAGCAAATTACCTGTGTATTCATATTAGTTTCTTCAGAAGGAACCCTGTTTTCTTTTTCAATCTAATTGTTTTATTTTTGTAATAGTAATGGCATTTAAAGATTTCCCTGTATTGGCTTGGTTTTTGGTTTGATTGTGTTAAAACCCAGAGCTTCTTAATCCCACCTGTGGGATGGACTTGTTTATGTGAAAAGAGAGTGCTGAACTGGGAGGAGCTGGTGACGAAGATTTGGACAGACACAGGAGAGAGGCAGAAGAACTTTTTGGAAGCAGCACCTTTGGAGGCAGAGAGAGACTGAGAGGATTGCTGAGGGCCACTTTGAATTGCCCTGGACTTTTGAGACCTGCCCCCAGAGCTGCCAAGGACTGAGGAGACATGGCTGTTTTGCTGGGTACTTTGTCTGTTTTGATGTTGTTTTGCCAGATTTGTCCACTGGTGAAAGACACTCCTGTTGTTGCAGAAGTTCCGGAACCTGGCTGTTGGTTAAGAGCTACTGAGACTGTCCTGCAGACAA
>NW_027185715.1:6794455-6842116 GCF_028583685.1 Petaurus breviceps papuanus | reverse complement strand
GGAACCTGGCTGTTGGTTAAGAGCTACTGAGACTGTCCTGCAGACAAAGAGTGAATACTGTCCACTGGTGAAGGACAGTGCTGTTGTTGCAGGGGTCTGGGAACCTTTCTGTTGGTTCAGAAGCCCTGAAGAAGGATTTTCTTGTTGTATGTTTACAGAAATCCTGGGAGAGGGTTTTGCTAATGTTTTCAGGGGTTCTAGGACTGTTCTGCAGACAGAGGATGAATTAATGAAGAGACTGGCAATGTATCTTGTGGCCTTGCTAAGCTTTGTCTCCCCAGAAACCAAGATTGCTGAGACTTGCCTCATGTCAAGATGAAGAAAAGACCTCCATTTGGGTATTGAGTGCTGTGGTTAAACTTGTTGTAACTCTGGGGTAGATTCAGTTGTGATCCAGGGGTGGGGAACTTTTGACCTTTTTGTGTTCTATGATTGAACAAATGAATTTACTTTACTTATGATTGGAAACTAATCTCCATTTGAGAAGAGGGGCTTTGTGATGGACTAAATGAAGGTACAGCCTAGGGGTGGAGTAGTATTTAGAAGAGGGACTTTGTAATTGATTGAATGAATGTAAGGTCCTGGGGTGGGGTAGTACTTGGATATTATTTAATCACACTTAGTAAATGCTGTATTTTGAATGATTTTGAATCATATTTTGATTCCCTCTGTTCTTAATTTGTCACTAATAAAATGGAGAGCACCTATGCTGGTATTCTGAACCTTGGGAAGTTGCCTTTCCTTGACATTACATTACAATTTTGTATTTTCAAAATCTCATTCTTGAGAATTCATATGCCTAACTGAGCTGACTCCTCTGAAGCATTTTGCTCTATGAGATCCTACCTATATTCCCTCTGAAGTTTTTGAAATGTATTCCTCAGATCCAGAATGCATGTTCTACTATTCTCAGATTTCTTTTTCTCTATCACGGTGTTCACTTTTCTCAAGTTTTCCAGTCATTTTCACCTCAGCAACTATTTTCACCTTTGTGTTAGTAAGAAGTGGATCTAGATTAGAATTCTCTTCATGTTTTTTTTTTATTTGAAGTCCAAAACACTCCCTGACACGTCTCAATGAGTACATTAGCAAAACAGATCAAACAAAGCACAATTAGAAAAAAATGAACTCAATAATCTAGTGTTCAATTTCCCCTGCCCCAAATCACTTTGGTAAAAACCTCCTATTTGGAAAGAATTGCTTACAGAAAGGGAGAGTTTCTTGGAATAAACCTGGTTTATATGAACATTTATATCACAACAATCTCAAATTGGAAAGAGAACTTGAATATTAAAGGGATCCCATAAAAAAAAAGAAGAGAAGCAGACTACTCATCTTTCAGTCTCATGGTTAGGATGCAAATTCTGAACAAAACAAAAATAATAAATGGAATCACAGTAATTGAAATAAATAGTTATTGACTGAATGTAACTGAAAAGCTTTTTGCACAAACACAATTAAAACAAGGATACAAAGGAAAGTGGTTGATTTGCAGATAATACACATGAATTGAATATCTCATAAAGGTATTCTGTCCAATTATAAAGCCAATCACAAGCAGCTTTCCTGAGGACTGCTGGTTATTCCTGAGAATAACTTTATGAATCTAATGGCATCATGTAGTGAAATCTATATATTCAGCAATAAACTAAAGCAAAACATTCAAGAAACTAAAGCACAATATTCACAACAATATAACATAACTTATTGTTTAGGTGGCCACATAGTCTTAAACAAAACATATCATTCAGTAAGTCATAATATCCTCGATCAATATAGAGTACTCAAGTCAGATCTTCTTTCATCTTGACTCCAGGCTGGCTTCTAATCATCCTTAAGTCAATCATCTTTAAGGGGTAATCATCCTTAAGGGACAGCAGAAAGTACAAACACCATCTACCATTAGGTCACAATAAGTCACAATCTCATCTATTAATTAAGAGTACCCAAGTCAAGTCCTCTTTCATCTTAACTGGAGGCTGATTTCCAAACCCCAGGGCTCCTTTTCCATGGATTGACCATTCTCAGCTCTTGCCTGGACACACACATAGGCAGCTCTCCACTCCTGTTTCACACCTCAGGTTACTGGGACTGCTCTTCTCAGTTTCTGTTTCTAGGAAGACAAAGCTTAACAGAGCTACAACAATATTGACACACATTTTGGGCACTATCACCTCAATTCATTTTCTGTCTGATTAACACAAACCAAAAGAAAAAGTTTCTGTCTGAGAAATCAAACACAAATTAACAGTAAAGTCCTAGGACTTCTTTAAAAAGCAGTAAAGCCCTCTTTCAGGACTTCTGTAACAGTAGTAAAGTCCTTTTTTAAGGCTGCTGTATAAGCAGTAAAGTCCTTGTTCAACAGACAGAATGTTTCATTCTGACAAAGTAACATCAACACAGACAGAACGCTGGACATCACACATATTCTCCTTCTCAGTTCTGCTTGGTCCCATCGAATGCTCAAGCTTTGCTCTGCGCCTTCCTGTTCCACTCTTCTTGTTCGACCCTTCTGGTTCTGCTCTTTCTGTAAGCTCCATGTGATGACGTTAGGCCTATTAAGGACCGGAGAAGGTCTCCAATCTCCCTTAGGCCTATTAATGGCAACACCATATATGCTGTTTCCAAAAAGACTTCATAGGATCAAAGACGAGGTTCAAAGGCTCTTGAATATCTGGAACAAGCACCAAAGTATTACTTTGCTTGCCATTACATCAATACAGCCAGGCAAATAAAATAAGTCCTATAGAAGACAAAGAAGCAAATAATAGCAGAATGGATTCTTAAAGATAGAAGGTCCTTCTATAAAAGATGTCTTCAAGTGTGGTTCTGTTGAGTACTTGTCAGAGGAGTTATAGTTTCTTGATTAATTAGGGATTAAGTTGGATGAATTCTGTGATCGTTTCAAATAACAATTCTGCATGACTACTTTTGGCACCATCTTCTTGATTTTATTTTCCTGCTCCCAAGAAGCTCACTCAACTATGATATGAATTTAGCACTGCTCTTATTTTTTAAGTACCCTAATATTTGCCTTCTCTCTTCCCTACTCCCATACCATTACTACTGATTAATTATAGACAAACATATTATCTGGTTTAATTGTTTTTGATTCATATATGTTCCTCATTAGGTACAAAAAGGATTGCTATGCAGGAACCCAGTAAATAGCTGAGAATACAGAGGACTTAGATTATACCTCTGGCCAAAATGAGGTAGGATTTCCCAGCATAGGGGATTATGAGTAAATTTTATGTTTATATTTATTAATAATTTTATTAGCTGATATATGTCCAACAGAGAGGGAGTCATTCAAACCAGGACCACTCACCCCAAAGTTAAAATTCCATTCGAATACCATTTCTTTTACCTGGAACAAGTCTAAGGCTGTTGGAACACTGGTCATAACAATCAACTCCCCTTCTCCTTTTATGGAATTGATCTTAATGACTAAGGATCAGAAAATAATCAACAGGAAAAGAAAGAGGTGTGGGCAGACATGGTTGATAACATCCATTTCTTTTTTTTACAGTAAAAATAAAATAATATATTTTATTTCAAGTTTAAAATCATTTAAAAAGTCAACTTGACATATTTTCCAATGATTGTTACAGACATGAAATGTAAATGACAATAATTAAGGACTTTATGCCACAAATAAAAACACAAAGGTAAAAATGGTTTTGAAAATGCAAAATTATTTTCCATTCAATTTTAATTAAGTGAAATTTGATATTTTTTCCTTAATTTCCACTCCAGTTTATCATATACTTTATGATTTATTCAAGAAATAATTCATCTACTATATCATAAGGGTATGATGATGGATTTCTCTAAAAAAGATGTTTCAAATGTTTGTGTTTCTGAATTGGTTTATGGCATTCATAAAGAGCTTCTGTATGGCACCTGGAGACAAGGGGTCAAACTCCATTACCTCATAGTAACTGGGTAGCTGAAAATTATTCCGTTCTCACTGATTGCTGGACAAAGTTGGGGGCCTGTGACTTTAAGTTCCAGCCTGGCCGGCCTGAAGGTTGACTGGCTGCATCAAGTTTGGATTTAAATGGGTTAAGAAACTGTCATATAAATGATGGGAGGAAATGCTTTGATCTGTCCTTTGAGAAAACAGGGATATTTCTGGATTCTCTGAGGCCAATAATTCTAGATGTGAGTGAAGTACTGGATTTGGTTAGCATCAGTGTCATATGGAGAGCTAACATTTAAGCAAGAAAATTCAGAACTCATGGCATGGACTCCTTCCCATGGCAAGTCAGAAGTCAGAAAGCATGGACTTGGACTTAAGTAAATCATAGGATGGGACTAAAGCTCACAGTAATTCTTCTGGGCTTCCTCTTGGCTCAAATTTTGCTCCTGGAATTGTTTCTGATTTCAAGAAAACCTCTCATATCCAAAGAGGGCTTGATTTCAACCCTCATTCACTTGAATGAGCTCCATTGTCACACCCTTATTTCCACCACTGCCAGCAGGTCCATGAACCTTTCCTGCATGTCCTGACTAGTCTCATACAATTTCTCTAAGAGTTCCACATTTTACTGATTTTCAGATCCACGTGTATTCACCACCAACATAACTGACATTACTTTCACTTTAATTTTCACCATATCCACTTCACTGTGGAGTTTTCCATTCTGTTCAGAAATCAGTAAAATAGTTGGAGACTTGGGAACAGCAAAAGACACACAAATTGATGTGGATGGAACTGATGACAGTGGCTTAGTTATGCTCTGGGACAAGGCCACTTCTCTCTCTTCTTCAATCTGGTCTCTGAAGAGGAAAACTGAATTCCTTTCTTGAACAGCTCTAGGTATATTTCCTTCCTTTCCTCTGGGAAAACCTTGTGACTATTTCATGATGAAGCTTAAGATATCATTTTGCATATTTAAAGGCCAAGTTGTATCTGGAATTCAGGAGCTTAACTAGTATGATGTCTAATAAAGTCCCTCTTCCCAATCATTTAGGAAATTTGGGCTAGAGTTCTGCACACGTGTTGATAAGCTATAATGTAATTTGGATCTCCTTGTGATAGCAGTTTTAAGAAATCCTGTTCTTCAAATTTCTCACTGACTCTTTTGGCTCATCTTTGCTGGTGATCATCATGTCACAGCTGTGCATAAACTGGCTCCAGTCTTCAGTTTGAATGTTTGCAACCATAGCCTTAAGTGGTCCACTGAAGTCCCAAGGGGTCCTTTGTGACTCTTTCCAAACACCATGGTAAGCCTCCAAGTCAGGCCCAGGATTAACATCCATTTAAAAGAGGAGGAGGAAAAGCTTCCAAAGAGACATTTCTAGCCTTACAGAGACAATAGGTTATATTCTATATTCCCCCTTCCACTCACATTATCCCCATGAAAGAAATAGAGATACATCTTAGAACATCTGTGTATTTTTATCTACATATACTTATGTCTGTAGTTATACTAAAAATCCACCTAAATCTAGTTACCCAGAAGTGAGAAAAACACAAGGGCAAAAAGCATTAATATTTTATCTTTGTATTCATAATTTCTGTGTCTTGTAGAAGATTAAATGGACTACAGATTTAGAATCAGAAGTGGTGGTCATCTAGTCAAATACCCTAATTTTACATGTAAGAAACTGATATTCAGAAAGTCCAAGCAACCTGCTTATCTCTATGACAAATGATTTAACTTTTGATGACATCTTGCATGATTCCAGGCTTTGTTTCAATATTTCATCTCCAATTGGGGATATCTTTAATTCTAGAACAATTTAACTTCTTTTAAAGTGAATATATGTATCTGATTTCATCATTCTCTCATTGAGAGCAAGATTTATAGGTCTGCTAGAAAATAAACACCCCGGAAATTTCTTTGAGGTTGATTTAAAGCATTATTATGATGGCTAGATATTAAAGGCACAACTGTACATCTTTTTTAAATGACTCATGGATGGCCTTGAATGAAAAAAAAAGTGAGTTTCTCTTTTATCCCCTGTATGTCATGTTGTAAAAGAAAACAGTAAAAAAAAATCTCAAGAAAAGTAAAGAAAGTAAAAAAAAAAGGATGTTTCAATCTGTATACAGACACCATCAGTTTCTTCTCTGGGGATGGATAGATTTTTCATCCTAAGTCCTTCAGTCATATTGGATCATTGTTTAACTGAGGATAGCTAAGTCATTCACAGTTGATCAATTTAAAATATTGCTTTTTCTTTGTATATAGATCATGTCACTTTGCATAAGCTCATGTCAGTCTTTCCAGATTTTTATAAGAGCATCCTGCTCAGTATTGCTGATAGCAAAATAATATTCCATCACAATTACATACCACAAATTTTTCAGTCATTTCACAATTGATAGGCATTCCCTCAATTTCTAATACTTTGCTGCTAGAAAAAAGTCACCATAAGTATTTTTGTGCATAGAAGTCCTTTTTCTTTTTTTTAATCTCTTTTAGGACACTGACCTAGTAATATTATTACTAAGTCAGAGGGTAAGCATTTTTTTTTATAACTTTATGGACATAGTTCCAAATTTCCCTACAGATTAGCTGAATCAGGTCATAACTCCAGCAACAGTACATTAATGTCCCCTTTTCCCCATATCTCCTCCAACATTTATAATTTCCCTTTTCTGCCCTATGAGTGATTCTAATAGGTATATGCATTTCTTCTTTTGTTCATGTCTAATTTACCAAGCTGTTAAATCAATTTTGATGATTTTCTTGCATAACTCTCATTTCTCTTCCCATTTTGTTCCTCTACCTCTTTTACTTGAATTTCAAAATCCTTTTTGAGCTCATCCATGGTCTGAGACCAATTCATATTTTTTTTCCCCTTGGAGGCTTTGCGTGTAGGAGCTTTAACTTTGTTATCTTTTTTTTTTTTCAAATTTTTATTGTAGACTCAACCACCAGAACACAAATACAGAACAGAGAAAAAAAACAAAAAAACATATCATAAACTTAAGTATTGGAACTTAAATGCAAAGTTGGAAAGAAAAAAAAGCCTGTTGTTGGCTAGCAGAATATAAGAGATGATTCAAAATACATAACAATAAATTTTCATTTCAAGAAAGCCTGTATAATAAATAATACTTGTGTTGAGAATTGTCCATCTTTTCTTTGATTCCTTGTGAGTTTTCTTTTCTTCTTGGCTCTGCACTATTTACTTTCTTCTTTTTCCCCTCCCACAAATCCCCCTCAGAAGGTCACAAAAAATTTAGATATGTTTGTATATAGCTATAAATATATACATATTGTCCCCTACCCCTCCCACAGAAGGCTACAATAAACTTTAGATATGTTTCTCTCTCTCTCTCTCTCTCTCTCTCTCTCTCTCTATATATATATATATATATATATATATATATGTGTGTGTGTGTGTGTGTGTGTGTGTGTATGTATGTATGTATATACACACACATATATATATACACACACATATACATACATACATATATAAACATATACTTTCACCAACATATTCTACTCCTGATCTTTGTCTTTATGTATGTGCATATCTCTTGTTTTTTATCCCTCCTGCCTCCTCTACTTTACTTCTATCCACTACCTTGCTCTGCTATGACTTTCCTACCCCACTCCAATGATTCCTCCCCTATCCTCTCATTTCCATAAATCTAAACACCCTTCCATATCTCTATTTACCTATTCCCTCCCCCTGCTCTAAAGATCCCTCCCTTGTCCTTTCTCCCCTTCACATACCCTACCATTTTATTTCTTCTAAATTTAGAAGACATTTATACTCTTCTACACATATATGTATTGTTCTTTCTTTAATCCATTCACAACGAAAGTAGGTTACCAGAACTACCAGGCCACCTTCCCCACCTAATTACTCTGTATCAATTCTTCCTCTTGCAGCTCATTTGTAGAAATTAAATACTCTTTTAAGCTGTTCCTAAATGGTTTAACTTTTTAAATTCATATCATAGTCAGTTTTACCCCAACCTTTCTTATGAACTACCCAATTATCAATATAAATATAAATATTAGATATACATTTTATATATACAAAAACTAAACAGTCTGTCCTTATGGATCCTGTATAATCAGTCTTTGTTATGTACCTTATTAATCTCTTGGTTCTTGTATGTTGAATCTTCTATTAAGTTCAGGATTTAAAAAAAATACTCTCAAAAGTGTCAGAATTTATTGAATATCATAGTTAAATTGCAAAATCCTCTAATACCTATAAAAATGACTCCAAAACTTTAGAGCTACAGAACCCACAAAGTGACAGAGAGAAACCTCTTGCTAAAGACAGCCTGGCAGGAAAACAGGAAGTGTCCATGGCAGTGCACTGGAAGCAGAGCCCTGCCCCACCATGAGAACTCAGTTTTAGCCTCAGGGTGGCCCCGACCATGGAGCAGACATCTGAAGAGTGGATCATCAGCACCTGTGACGCTTTCCATATTTACCAACCCATAAATGCCAAAGACAAAGTAAGAGGTCAGTGGATTTTGGTAACAGGGGGTCCAGGAGTGCGGTCTTGCCTCTGCCCCTGGAGGGAGAAGGGGCTGAGCCATGGCAGCCACCTCCACACGGCTCCTTCATACCTCTTGGCCTGCAGATTGTAGGGGGATGAAGCGACCAGTCTGAGGGGCAATTACTCTTGCTTTAACCTGCTTGGATCTGGATCACTGTCTGGGGTGGAAATCCCAGGATGCATGACCAGGTGACAGAGCGTGTCAAAGTTTAAGAGAGATAGCACCCAACTAATAGCTCTGGCAGCTGTGAAAACCCCAGTGATTTGGGACAAAGCTCTCCTCTCTGGAACCAGAGTTCTACTGTGGCAAAAATCTCAAAAGTCAAGCAATTGAATGGCAACATGAGCAAGCAAAGGAAGCAAAGCAAACACAGCAGTCAAACCTTAGATTCCTTTTTTGGGGACAAAAAGGATCAAGCAAGGAACAGGAGGAAGACAACAAAGTCAGAACTCCTGTACCAAAAGCCTCCAAGAAAAATATGAATTGGTTACAGGCCATAGAGGAGCTTAAGAAGGATTTTGAAAAGCAAATAAGAGAAGTGGAGGAAAAATTGGGAAGAGAAATGAGAACGATGCAAGAAAATTATGAAATGAGAGTCAAAAATCTGCCTGAAGAACATAACACCTTAAAATAGACTAATTCAAATGGAAAAGAGGCTCCAAAAGCCAATGAAGAGAAGAATGCCTTAAGAAGCCAAATTTGCCAGATAGAAAAAGAATCTCAAAAGCTCACTGAAGAGAATCATTCCTTCAGAATTAGATTGGAGCAAATGGAAGCTAGAGATTTTGTGAGATATCAAGATGCTATTAAACAAATCCAAACAGATGAAAAAATAGAAGGCAATATGAAATATCTCATTGGAAAAACCAGTAACCTGGACAATACATACATGAGAGATAATCTAAAAATTATTGGACTACTTGAAAGCCATGACTGAATAAAAAAAAAAAACAACCTAGAAGTCATCCTTCAAGAAATTCTCAAGGAAAAGTGACCTGATGTTTTAGAACCAGAGTGCAAAATAGAGGTTGAAAGAATCCACTTTGGGGCGGCGAGGTGGTGTAGTAAAAGCGCTGGCCCCAGAGTCGGGAGAACCCAGGATCGGTTCTGAGCTCAGATACTTCACACCCACATGAAATAACTGGTCGTGTAACCTTGGGCAAGTTACTTAACCCCAATTGCTTTAAAAAAAAGAATCCAAACATAATTGTAACCTATGAAGCTTTTCTCAGTATAAGAATATTTGAAGGCTATATGTGTGTGTGTGCCTGTGTGTGTACACGTACATATATATGTCTATATAGGAGGGTATATGGGCGTATGAATACATATATGAGTATATGTATAAATGTGTATAGGTATACATACACAGAGGGCATAGGACCAATTGAGTAGGCAGGGATGATACTTAAAAACTGAAACTGAGAGGTGAGAGAGGAATATAATGAGAGGAGATGGGGAGAGACACAATGGGGTAAATTATCTCATATAGAAGAGGCAAGGGAAAACTGTTATAATGGAGGGGAAGAACAAGAAGACAGAAGGGAATGGGTCAACCATATTTTCATTGAATTTGACTTAGGAGGGAATGACATATGCACTAAATAGTGTATCTCACCCTAGAGGAGAGTAGGGGGGAAAGGGATGAGAGGGGGATGTTGGAGGGGAGGGCAGATTGAGGGTGAGGTATATTAGAAGCACACACTTTTGAAAAGGGACAGAGTAAAAGCAGAGAATAGAAGAAGTGGGGGGGTGGGATAGGATGGAGGGAAATATAGTCAGCCTTTCCCAGTATATCCACTATGGAAATGTTTTGCATAGTTACACATGTACAACGTATATTGAAATGCCTGTCTTCCCAGTAAGGGCGGCTGATGAGGGAAGAAGGGAAAGAAGCTGGAATTCAAATTTTAAAATCAATGTTTAATTTTAAAAAATGTTATTATTATTTCTTTTTACATGCAACTGGGAAATAAGATTTATAGGCACTGGGGTATAGAGATCCATCTTTCCCTACTAGAAAGTAAGAGGGGGCATGGGGAGGATATAGGGAGAGCAAATTGGGGGAGTGGCTATACAGTGGGATGACTGTTTATGTTGGTGGGTAGGGGAAAGATGGGGAGAAAATCTGTAGCTCAAAATCTTGTGGATATGAATGATGTAAACTAGAAATAAACATAAAATTTAATTTAAAAATATGATTCTGGCTCTCCTTTTCTAATTGGTTGACTTTGCTTTCATACACTTCTTGTTTTCTTGGATTATTCTTATTTTCCTATTTAGCTTTTCTTCTATTTCTGTTATATGGTTTAAAATTCTTTTTTTTTAACATCTGTGAATTCTTTTTGGGCAGGTGAACATTTGATGTAACTCTTTGGGGGTTTCTTTACTTCAGTATCATCCTCTGAAGGTGAAACCCAGTCATGTCTCTTCCCATAATAATTTTCTATGGTTGGGTTCTTTCTCCTTTGTGCATTTTTTATAGTCATAGTTTAAAATCACCTCTAGCCCTGAGGTGTGGGAAATGGTGCCTCTTGCCCCAGATCTTCAGTTCTCCCCTCTATCCCAAACCCAAAGTTAAAACTCCAATCTCCTGCAAGTGCCCAGAGCCAGGTGTTTTCTGCCCCATGTTTCTGCTCTCACCAGGGGCCTGCTAGTTCCTCTCTCGCCCACTTCTTTTGGCAGCACAGCTGGGTCTGATGTTCTTTTTTGGCGGAGGTTTCCTCTATCTTCAGGTTCAGATGCCCGACTCCCCTCTCTATCCCCAGGGGTCAAGTTTCCTGTGACTCAGTATGGACCAGCCGCCCTAACTGACTAACCCCAGGGTTTGCTGCTTGTTGTTTAAGAGGCTAGTCACTTGCTGTTAAAATGGAACCCAGCCTGGAGCTTTATACTCTTCACAAGGACCAAACCTCTTCCTGTGATTTTTCTTCTGATCTTCTCAAATTGTCCCTGGTTTTGCCCCGGTTCTTATTTATCTGCATCCACACTTTTTTACCCTAAGGTGCTATTTTAGCTTTTTTGGGGGGAAAAATCTTGAGAGCTTGGAATTTTCTGACCTGCTCCACTGTTTTCCCAGAATCTTCTCAACTTTGTTATTTTCTGAGTGTGTGTTTTGATCTTCCTTGACATCATAGTAACTTTCTGGGGTCAGAAATTTTTTTCTGTTGTTTACTCATTTTCCTAGCCTGTTACTTGAATTTTTATTCTTTATTAAAGTAGGGCTGTGCTTCCTAGGATAAAAGTACACTGTCCCAAACTTCATGGTTTTATGCAGTTGTTTTCAGAGATACTTCTAGGGAATTTTAATTGTAATTTTCAGTCTTCCAAGGTGATATGATCTAATGAGAGGTGTACTCCTGTCCTGGCCTGTGCTTTAGTCTTTAAGGGACCACAAGCATTCTTTTCTTCCCTGGAACTATGGTGATAGTGTGTTACTCATAAGCTCTGGCATATTATTCCTTGCTCCTCCTTGCCCTGGGACTTCCACCCAGGACTGCAACCCAGATATAAGTTTGGGAAAAGCAACAAAGTCCTGCTTCTGGGTCAGTGAAAAGACCCCTGCAATGTCCTTCTGACCAGCTGTTCAACCCCTTTACCATCTGTGTGATGAGAGTGCTGGAAGCAGCTATTACAGCTGCAGATTCAGTGGCTCCCAAGGCCTACTTCTGGTTTGCTGGGGCCTGGTCTATGTTGGCCCAGCCTATGCTTAACTGCTCCACTCTTACACTGCTGTGACAGAACTTTCTTGTCCACTTTCTAAGGTGTCTTTGGTTGGAAAATTATTTCACCCTGATATTTTGTGGGGTCTGCCATTCCAGGAATTGCTTTATGGAATTGTTTAAAGGTGTTCAGAGTGGTGTTAGGGAGAGCTCAGGTGGAGAGGCTGGCTTGTCTCCTCCATCTTGCCTATACCTCCTCAAAAAGTGAGTTTCAATAATAAAAGTTACCGTTTAAAAAAATATTCATTAGTGCATCTTGTCTATGAGAAGCAATTATTCTGCATATCAGTGTTTAACAGGTTTTATTTTTACTGGTCTTCTTCTATTCTCCCAATTTTAAGAAGGCCACACTTAGAAGAAATAATATCAGTCCCTCCAGCTTTAGTTATCACTGAAAACATGTGTCTCTCATATGGGGATAAATTAGGGTCTTTTATAATAATGGTTTTCCAGTTCCTGGAACTGCTTTTCATTTTTAATTGTGATTCCTTTTACTCTTAGGTGTGACTGAATCTGTTTCTTTACAAACTTGAATGAAGCTTGAAATGTTAGAGTGCCTCACAATGATAGCCATTGCAATGTCTCTAAAAGCCATTAAAAGGTGCTCATTAAGAGCTACATTTGTGACATTTCCTGGGAGTAATTAATATTCCTTCTTAAAAATTAAAACACAACAAAATAGAACAAAGTAAAACCTGTAAGACAGAAATCTAGCATTCAAGTGATGAGTTAAATGTGGGGAAACAAGTTTCATCCAAATTTCTCTGTTGAGGGTCAAAAATTCTTATACATCCTAGTGTCAATGGAAGCTCAGACGCACAATCAACTACAGCTGTCATAAAATGAAAACCTATCAATGACGTTGCCTTACCTAAGTAATTCACATATGACGGTAGCAGAACTAGTGAATGACAAAGACTGGATCTTCACCCTCGTCTTCATACTGCAAATCTAGCATTTTCTAAGTTAGCCTGTGGGATAGTATATTTTTTTATGGTCACAAGTAAGTATCCATGACTGTTTGCTGGCACAATTCAGTGAATTAAGTTTTCAGTGGTTTATACAGGCAGCAATGACTCTGAGTTCCTGTAACTTTTTTTGGTTCTCAAGTTACATTAAAAATAGCCCTCAAATAAATCCCCTAACTTAATAGACCATCCAGATATCAGCTTGGCAGGTTTGTTTCATTGCCTCTATGTGGATGTATCCTTTAAAATATCCAGAAAATACAACTACCAATAATACTAAAGGACAATGACGTTTAAGACCACCTTATTGGCATTTATAGATCTTACAATTTGGTGAACTAAAGAAACTTACTTCTTGCTTCCCTGATGCAGTTTTATTTTTAAATGCCTGTGGAGGTTTCAGACCAACTAAGGAAGATTAATTTTTGTAATTTTCCTTTGTACTGTTCATATATCTTTCCTAAGCAAAACAATGAACCTACACTGAAGTTGACTTTTATGAACAAAACTATATTCGCATCATGCTGTTTTATTGTTAATATATAAATCTTTAATGAAGTTACCCTGTACATTGTATTCCATTCCACAATTTATTGGTTTTTTATTGTATTATTTTAAGTCCATATTTTTCTGATTGTTTTCTGATACAACATCATTCTAGAGCTATTGAAATGGAATGAGATGCCATTTTACCTCCAATTAATCCTTACCCTAAATTTCACCCAGGGTAAGACCATAAATTTTTTGAAGTTGAAAAGAAAGAAAATAGAAAGGCATCATAGAATACTGAATAGAGAGTTTGTATCATAGTCAGGAAGACCTGGGTTTAGGTCTTGTTTCTGATATATACTGCTCATATGATCCTGGGAAAGTCACTTAACCTCACAGAGATCTAGACAACATTCTAAGACTATACATCTCAGGGAAGGTGCTACTTTGTAGTGGTACAGAGAATGTCCTCACCTGGAAGTTTCATCTTCAAAGAGGTCCAGTTCCTTTCTTTATCACTAAAAAAAGAAAATGCTTTCTGAAAAGTAATTTTCCTTCACTACTTGTAAAGATAGAATGTAATAATGTCTACATAGTGTAGCCAGAACACCACTTTTGAAAATATGATTGCTCAGTTCACTTCTATAAGTATTTTGAGTGATTATTTTCCTTGTAGACAATGGATGACCACTTGTCAGGAAGGTTTTAAAGGGACAGTTTTAACTAAGTGAAAGGTTGGTTTGGATCAACTCTAAGGTCCCTCACAGAGCTAGAATTCTATGATTCATGAGTGTTTGAGAAATAATGGGAGATAAGTTTAGAAATGGAGGTTAGGGTCCATTTGAAGGTGATATTCAATGCCAGGTTAAGCATCAGGTTTATTTTGGACACAATAGAATGACACTGAAGAAGCTGATTTTTTTTAAAGAAGGAAGATATCCAATTTCTGGTAGTATTTCGGAGTGGTACAGGAAAATAGTGTGCTCAATTTATATTTAGAGGGCAAGAGATCAGATCTCAGTTCTGATAGTTACTATCTTTATGATCTTGGAAAAATGGTTTAATCTTTACTTTCCTCAACCGACAAATAAGAGGATTAAATTTGGAAACCTCTAAGGACATAAGCTCTAAATTTGTGAATCCTGTGATTATGCTAGTTCCAGTGAGAGCAGAGAGAGAGGGACATAGAGAGAGGTAGAGTGAAAGAGGGAGAGAGAGAGAGAGAGAGAGAGAGAGAGAGAGAGAGAGAGAGAGAGAGAGAGAGAGAGAGAGAGACAGAGAGGGAGAGGGAGAGACAGAAAGAGGGAAAAAAGAGAGCAAGAGAAAGAAAGAGATGGAGAGAGGCAAGGTCAGAGAGACAGACAGAAATCAGAGTTAACAATATCCTTAATTAAACAGGAAACAATTTTTGATCACTTTTTATGTAGGCAGAAATGTGTTGGTTGCTGTAGGGGGGCACATAAAAAAAGAATTAAGATATGGTTCTTGCGTTCAAAGAGCTTACAGTTTGGTTGGAAGACATGGTAATATATGTAAAAAAAAAGAGTAATGAATACAAAGCATATGTATTTAATTAATACATTTTTAGTGTGCATTTTGAGTACCTTGCAAATGTTTATAAGAGAGCACAGAAAAGAGGACTGCTAGAAGTCAGAGAAGACATTGTGGAGAATATTGGCCTTCAGTTGAACCTAGAATGATGGGAAGGCTTTGAATATCTAGGGAAGTATAAATAGCATTCATTTAAGCAAAGAGACAACATGAGTAAACACACAAAGGCAAAGATTATTGCGACTTATTTATGGAATAGCAAGTGTACCCTGAGGAGTATGTATACTTCTTTCTTACTGACCATTAACTTGAACTCCTACTGATTATATTTCTTCTTATTATCTGGAGGCCAATGACTAGCCCTCCTATTTCATTTCATCATATCAAATGGCTTCTACAAAGGCATAGTTCTTTAACACATGTAGAAAGAATATTCCCCCTATATACATACATATATATTATATACATGCATACACATCTGCATATGTACAAACATACATATAAATATTATTCAAATATATATTTTTGCTTGTGTGTATGTATATGTATGCATGTATGTATGTGTGAACATTTTGCCGAACATTGGCTATACCATCTTAGTCTCTGGTGTGCAAAAACGCAAAATTTAATTCAATTCCAACATAACATTAGTCTAATTAATTTCCAAAGCCAGTATCACTTCCAAATGAATCCTTCTGTTGTGCTGGGTTCCTGAAAGTCACGCCTAAAGACTGTTCCTTGCTCTTTAGGGCATTAATGATGCTCTGACTGCTAGACCTGACCTGGATTCTGATTCCCGGGTTCTGATGATTTGTACTCCCAAGCCAGAAAAGAAATATCATTCTTTAAACCTAGAACAACAACAAAAAATGAACAAAGAGACCAAAGAAGTTGCACTTCTTGGGGTCCACAAGACCTTGGTGGGGAAGAAGACTCTGAGGTCTTTCTCCTTTCTTCATAATCTCTCTCTGAGTGCTGTGAGTGAAGAGGTCCAGTATTTCCCTTGAATAGATATTCTTTCATTTTATGTTAATGGGAAAAAGAGAAGGCTTGGCAGAAGGTGACTCAGTCCTTTTTTTTTTTCAAAGATTTTGACAATCCTAGCTTCATAACTGTTGGGAGAGGGGAAAAATACTACTTTGAACTACATAGTTAGAGAACTGGAATGAGTTATAGGCATGTCTGCATGTGCTCCACACTCTTACCAAGGCACTTATCTTACACATTTTCAGGATCTTCCTGGAAACAGTCTCCACAGTACCTTTTAGATGGAGATGCCATCTGAGCAGAGTCTGTACATATGTTAGAACATCGTTACACATGCATCAAATGACATAGTATCTAAAGTGTTAAAGAAGGAGACCTCCAATTAAGAGGGTTGTGTGAAAAACCCTAATGGAGTTCATATCTCTCATAAACATTCCAGTAAAATTCTCGAAGTGAACCAGATTGATAAATGATCAAAAAAAGAGAAATATCTATGAGCTCTTCTATCAGTTTAAGGAGTACACAAGATAGTCAGAAGTGTGAAAGCATTTGGAGAGGACACAGAACAAAGGAGATTATAGTGGGGAGAGGGATGGCAAATGAAGCATCTATCCAGTGAGATCTTGATCTTGGATGATCAGAGCAGCAGTAGGGGATAGAATCATTCCCTAAAAGGGTGATTTTCAGAGAGCTAGTGACAGGTAATTAACACCTCACAATATTCCAACAAATCCCAAGCCAGCATTCTTTTTTTGTAGTTTATTTTTTAGTTTATATCATTCATTTACACAAGATTTTGAGTTACAAATTTTCTCCCCACTTTTCCCCTACCCACCCCCCAAAAGAGTGATTCCACTGAATATACCCTCTTCCAATCTGCTCTCTCCTGTATTTTCCCCCATCCCCCTCTGACTTTACAGTAGGGCATGGTGGATCTCTATGACCCATGCCTGTATATCTTATTTCCCAGTTACATATAAAATAATAACAATAATAATATATACATATGCATTTGATTTTAAACCTTTGAATTCCAGATTCTTTCCCTACCTCCCTCATCACCGGTCCTTACTGGGAAGATAAACAATTCAATATAGATTGTACATGTGTAGCTATGCAATACATTTCCATAGTGGATATATTGTGAAAGACTGACTATATTTCCCTCCATCCCATCCCACCCCGAACTTGTTCTATACTCTACTTTGATCTTGTCCCATTACAAAAGTGGGTGCTTCCAACACACCTCTCCCCCAGCCTGCTCTCCCTTCCATCATAACTCTTCTCATCCCCTTCCCCCCCCTACTCTCCTGTTGGGTGAGATACACTATTTAGTGTGTATGTCATTCCCTCCCTAAGCCAAATTCAATGAAAGTAGGGTTGAACCATTCCCTTTTGCCTTCATTTTCTTCCCCTGCATTGTAACAGTTTTCCTTTTCCTCTTCAATATGAGATAGTTTACCCAATTCTGTCTCTCCCCATCTCCTCTAATTTTATACCTCTCTCACCTCTTAATTTCACCTTTTAAGTATCATCCCTGCCTATTCAATTGGTCTTGCACCCTCTGTCTACATATACCTGTAAACACATATACAAAAACTCACATATGTATTCATATGCCCATATGCCCTCCTATAGAGACATATATGTGTGTGTGTGTGTGTGTATTTACATTTCTCTTCCCTTCAACTATTCTCATACTGAGAAACATTTCATAAGTTTAAATTATTGTTTTTCCATGTATGAATGTGAGTTGTTCAACTTTGAGAAGTTCCTTATGATTTCATTTCCCTGTTTACATTCTCACGCTTCTCTTGCTTCTTGTATCTGAATGTCAAATTTTGTATTCAACTCTGGTTTTTTCATCAAGAATTATTATTTTTTCGCAGTTCATAGTGGACTTTATTAATTTGTTTACTTTTAGTTTACAAGATTCATTGCCACTACTCCTTGTGTTTCAAATATTGTCTCCTCTCCCCCCCTCTGCCCCCCATGGCGACATTCAATCAAGTACAGTATCTGTAAATACTTTCACATTAAGCATTAATAAGGTTATAAAGAAGGATTGTAACAGATGGAATGACAAATGGGAAAGAGTAAATAAAACCAAACAACAAGACGAAAAAGGGCAGGTAGTTTGCTTCAATCTGGGTTCAATCACAGTTCTTTCTCTGGATGTAAACATCTTTCTCCATCATGAGTCTTTTGGGTTTGACTTATGTCTCTGGATTGCTGAGAAGAGTCCAGTTCATCAAAGTTGGTCATCAATATGTTGTGTCTGTAATTGTGTCCAAATTCCTCCTGGCTCTACTCTTCTCACTCAGCATCGGTTAATATAAACCTCTCTATGTAAATATGAAGTCCATCTGCTCCCCATTTCTTATTGCAAAATAGTATTCCATGACATGCATATTCCATAACTTGTTCAGCCATTCCCCAATTGATGGGCACCCCCTTAATTTCCAATTCTTTGCTACCACAGAAAGAGCTCTAATAAATATTTTTGGACAAATGGGTCTTTTCCCCACTTCTATGATCTCTTTGGGATATAACCCTAGAAGTTTTATTGCTGGGTCAAAGGGAATGAAATTATTTGTAGCCCTTTGGGCACAATTCCAGATTGTTTTCCAGAAAGGTTGTATCAGTTCACAACTCCACTAGGAAAGCATTAGTGTTCCAATTTGTCAACATCCTCTCCAGCATTTTTCATTTTCCTATTTTGTCATCTTATCCAATCAGACTGGTGAGATGTAGTACCTCAGAGTTGTTTTGATTTACATTTCTTTAATCAATAATGATTTAGAGAATTTCTTCATGTGCTTATAGATATCTTTAATTTCTTTCTCTGAAAACTGTCTGTTTATGTCCTTTGACCATTTATCAACTGGGGAATGTCTTGTATTCTTATAGATTTGGCTCAATTCTCTGTATATTTTAAAAATGAATGCTTTATCAGAGACATAGGTTGTAAAAATACTTTCCCAACTCTCTCTTAATCTTGGTTACATTGGCTTTGTTTGCACAAAAACTTTTCAATTTAATGTAATCAAAATTATCCATTTTGCATTTTGTAATTCTCTCTAATTCTTGTTTAGTCATAAAGACTTCCACTCTCCACAAATCTGACAGGTAAACTATTCTTTGTTTTCCAAGATTGCTTACAGTATCAACCTTTATACCTAGATCATGCAACCATTTAGACTTCATCAAGCATTCTTGAAAGTCCTTTATTCCATTGAAGGACAATATTTTCCCCTGAAACATGATACTCAGTTTTGCTGGGTAGGTGATTCTTGGTTTTAATACTAGCTCTTTGGACCTCCAGATTATCATATTCCAAGCCCTTCAATACTTCAGTATAGAAGCTGCCAGATCCTGTGTTATCCTGATTGTGTTTCCAAAGTATTCAAATTATTTATTCCTGGCTACTTGTAATATTTTCTCCTTTATCTGGGAACTCTGAAATCTGGCTGTAATATTCCTAGCAGTTTTCTTTTTGAGATCTTTTTCAGGAGATGATCAGTGGATTATTTTAAACTCTATTTTGCCCTCTGGTCCTAAAACATCAGGGCAATTTTCCTCGAGGATTTCTTGAAAGATGATTTCTAAGTTCTTATTTTTGATCATGGCTTTCAGGAAGTCCAATAAATTTTAAATTATCTCTCCTGGATCTATTTTCCAGGTTAGTGGTTTTCCCAATGAGATATTTCACATTGCCTTCTACTCTTTTTCATTTGTTTGGATCTGTTTAATAGTATATTGATTTCTCATAAAGTCATTGGCTTCCATTTTCTCCAATCTAATTCTGAAGGAATGATTCTCTTCAGTAATCTTTTGAGATTCTTTATCTATCTAGCAAATTTGGCTTTTTAAGGAATTCTTCTCCTCATTGCCTTTTTGAGACTCTTTTGCCATTTGAATTAGTCTATTTATAAGGTGTTATTTTCTTCAGTCTGGTTGTTGACTCTCATTTTATATTTTTCTTGCATCATTCTCATTCCTCTTCCCAATTTTTCCTCCACTTCTCTTATTTGGTTTTCAAAATGCTTCTTAATCTCCTCTATGGTCTCTAAGCAGCTTATTCTTTTCTTGGAAGCTTTTGGTACAGGATTTCTGACTTCATTGTCTTCCTCCTTTTCCATGCCCCAATCTTTTTTTTTTCCCCAGAAAAGGAGTCCAAAGTCGGATTACTCTGCTTGCTTTGCTTCCTTTGATTGCTCATGTTGCCACTCCATTATTTGACTTTTGAGCTTTTTGCCACAGTAGAATTCTGCTACCAGAGCGGGGGTGGGGGAGCTTTGTCCCAATTGCTGGGGTTTTCTCAGATGCTGGAGCTATTAGTTGGGTGCCTTCTCTGAAGCCTCCCCATGCTCTGGCAAACTGGTCATGCACCTTAGGACCTCCATCCTAGAACACAATCCAGATAGCAGCAGGTTAAAGCAAGGGCTATTACCTCTCAGATTGGTCGCATTTTTCCCCTAAAATCTGCATGCCAGGAGCTCTGAAGCAGCCATGTGAAGGTGTCTTCATGGTCACTCCACCTCAGCTGCTTCTCATCCCAGGGGCAAATGCCAACTGCACTCCTGAATTCCCAGGTCCTAAAATCCACACTGCATTGACCTTTTGCTTTGTCCTTACTACCTATGGGTTGATAATTCTGCAAACCACCATAGCTTCTGGTCATCTGAAGTCCCTTCATCTGGTGGCTGGTTGTGGCTGCCCTGATGCTAAAACCTCTGGCCCATTGGGTCTGGGCTCAACTCCCAGGGTGCTGTGATGGCTGCTTCCTGCCAGCCTGCAGGCTGTCCTCAGCAGGAGGTTACCTTCTCTGTGTCATTTTGTGGGTGTTTTAGCTCCAAAGTTTGTTCAGAGTCACCTTTTACATGAATTGGAGGAGGTGTAAGCAGGAGCTCTATGGAAGTCCTGTTTCTACTCTGCTGTTTTGACTCTGCCCCCTAAAACCAGCATTCTTGAAGAGCCATAACACAAGATAGAGGCTGTGAAGCACATCTCTATGCATGTAACCAGGAGCTGAGTAGAAATTCTGAAATGCAAACACAGAAGCTAAGGGAAACCTAGAAAGGAGAGAAATTTGAACAATTGGAAGGGGCTAATGATTAAATGCTTAACATATAGCAGGTAGAGAATAGACAAATATCCTTTCAGGATGCTAGTGTCTCTTTGTGTCACATAAAATAAAGACCAGGAGATACATATACAAATTACTTCTACATAAAATTTAAAGAATGATTTAGCCTAACATTACAAGGGATTGTGTCTAATTCTCTTTGTGGAAGAAAGTTGCTGATACCTAAACCATAAAAAAAGTAGAGAAATAAAATTATAGAAAAATAATCGTAAAGAACATCAATGCTAAATATTAAATTAAAATATAAGCAAAGAGGTTACAGGAACATAATAATAAAAAAGATTACATAATATGACCAGGTTGAATATATACCAGTAATTAACAGTTTTATTCAATATTAGGAAAATTATAAACACCATTGTTCTTTAGTCATTCAATTGTATCTAACTCTTCATGACTCTATGGACCATACTATTCATGGGGTTTTTTTTGGCAAACCTACTGCAATGTTTTGCCATTTCCTTCTCCAGTAGATTAAGGTAAACAGACATTAAGTGACTTACTCAGGGTCACATAGCTAGTGTCTGAAGCTGAATTTGAAGTCAGGTCTTCCTGATGCAAGGCCCAGTACTCTATCCACTGAGCCACATAGTGGCCCCTAATAACTAATAATAAAATAGCCATAATATGCATTTTAATAAATGCTAAAAATACTTTTTTTGTGAAATATTATACACATTTAACCTAAAAACCTAAAAAATCCTAGGAATAAATGGATCTTTTGTCAATATGGCAAATAGAATCTATCTTAATCCATGCATCAACAATATTTGTAATGTAGAAATATTATAAAACTTTTCAGTAACACCAGTTGAAATGCAAAAATTATTCATTGTTACAGCAATTATTCGATATATTTCTCTAAAGCTAGCTATTAGTGAAATAGCCAGCTAGCCCAGTGGATGGAGTCCTGGACTGGGAGCCCAATCCAGCTTCAGACTTTTATAAGCTGTGTGACCTATACAAGTCATTTTACCTCTGTCTTCCTTATCTATAAAATGAAGTGAATAAAAGCACCTACCTTTCAGGATTAAAATGCTGTATAAAATAACTAAGATGAAACCCTGAATCCCTGTCCACTTTCTAGCACATGCCTCCTGATACGTTGATTCAGAAGGACAAAAATACACTTTCTTCAACCATACCAAACACTTAATATGATCTGCTTTTATTTTATGTCAACTAAAAGTGTTTTTTTTCCTAGATTTATCATTATCTGTTGACCATTATTTCCAAAGCTATCATGCAGTGCCTTTACCGCCATAGAACTATATTCTCTTGGTAACACCAACTACATCCTGGTACCACATGAGATCACTTACAGTCTCATATAGCACCCCTTTTTTACATCTCCAATGTCTGTCACTATCTAAACAGTTTGGTGCCTTTAAGGGAATGGAATCTGAGCTTTGAAGGCCATATCCCTGCTCCTTGGTCTGAATTATTTCTATTTGAATTGGTGTGTTTGAATTCTATCAGCCATTTACTCTATCATCCAGGAAAAATTGAGGGAAAGATGTTTGGTCAAGTTGTGGACCAGCTTTAGCATCACATGATCTTCAGGAAAAAAGCATCTGCTTTCATATTAGTCTCTATGGGCAAGTATATGCTGAATTCATAGGTAGTTAACACTTGTCTGCTACTCACTTTATTCACGTATCACACAATTTAGTTCTAGACATAATATGGCAGGGGAATTATTGTCTATAGATACTTGAAATCTAGATTCATGTATGTGTTATTTGATCTCAATGATGGCCCATTTCAGTGATAAAAGCTACAGTTTGCTTTTTGGACAGTAAATCTCACTGTCAATAGCACATTGTATGAGAAGTACAATTGGTTTCTGATGCACATCACTTTTTTGATAAATGAATGTTCTCAAGCTCAGGTTACCATCTGAATATAGGACACTATATACAGAGACTTACGAACTCTGTAACGCTGATTAAATTACTAAATGCCTTTCAAGTTGAATTTCTTCATCTTTAAAATGGATACAATAATAGTACCTATCTCAAAAGGTTGGTGACATGATCAAATGGAAAAAAATGCAAAATAATTTGAAAACCTTAAAAAATGATATGAAGGCTATTAGCAGTTATATGAAAATTTAGTTAACAACACATGAGAGAAAATAACAAACAAAACTAAGTAAGTGTAAAAAGTAGAAGCTGAATATGCATTAGCAGTATATGAAAGTTAACCTACCTGCAGGAAGTCAGTGTTATATGCGTAAATCAGCAACTTTGTCAGTAGAACATAATTTGGTGCATTAATGACCAATGGCATTCACAATCATACAATATATTTGGTATCCTATGAAATTTATTGAGCCAATCATTTGGGATATAAATCATGGAAAATAAAATAGTTGAAATCTGAACTGGAAAGAAATAGGTACAGTGAGGAAAACATATTTTAAAATTAACATCAGAGAAATTAAAATGTAAATGAAGCAAAAGTATTAAAAAAATTCAACTTCAAGTACAAAAATATCAGAGGAAGAGTAACAAATCTGAAATATGACCTGATCCATGTTCCACCTGTATGTTAATAAGGCAGATCTGTTCAGAAAAACCAAATACAATAACAAAACAATATATATGCATGCATATATAATGTTTTGTTATTGTATTTGATTGTATGTATACACACATATGCATACATATATGTGTGTACATGCATGTATATTTAGACACAAATGTATGTGTGTATACCAACATGTGTACAGATACATATATGTGTGTCTCTATATATAATCACAGCACCTGCCACATAGTACACTCTAAATAAATATTTATTTAATTTACTTGAAGTGTATATGCAAAGCAGCATATGCACCGTGTAGATACCACACATGGGATTTCTCATCTGGGATATTTTGACTCTTTTTTTCTTTGCTATATTTGTTCTGAATTTTTTTTAATACAGGGATTTTATTTCTATCTCCATCTACACTTGACAACTCTAATTCTAGTCAGAATTACAGAACAGAAGAAATCAGCATTTTATTGACATGTTTCATTTAACAGTGAAAATGCAAAGAAAATGTTTTCAGTGCTCCTAAAAGGGGTGACTCAATCATTTTCCCACATCTCTTCACACATGCCTTCCCAGCCTTTTCCTCTGAATTTCTGCGGAGACAATCCCAAGGTACTCACTTTTCTACTTCTTCCCACCCCCTCACTTTCCAGGACATAGGAAAGGTCAAGCAGAGGGACCAAATGTCTGAGGCCCTGAGGCCTTGTTGGGTCTCTAGTTGCAGGCTTTACCCATATTCCATAACCTCCCTTTTCCCCAGGCCCCTCAATTTCATCCGGATTTCAGTTGAGTTTCTGCCCTCTGGACCATCTTGATCGCCTCACTAGTTAGAACCTTAGGAAGTTTCTACCTTGGGCAGATAGAGACTTAATACTGTGGAAAGAGTGGCCAAAGCCACAAGTTACTCAGTTATCTAATATGAGTAACATACAAGATGAAAGAGAGTAAGGGAAGCAATCAGCTATGGGTACTCACTTCCAGATCTTATTTTCTTCTTCCTATCCCATCCTTTCTTGTCTGTTTTAAAGCTTATGCTTGGCACAGTCTTTGTATTTCTCCATTACTGGGAAGGTCATGGGGGTGATCACAAATTCTCTACCATTCATTTATTTCTGTGTTCTTCAAATCTTCATTCCCCCTTGAGCTCTGGAATAAATAATAATTTATGAGATGAGAGGAATGATATAGGCACAGTGTGGGCAGAGGGCATGACATGGGTATCATCTTACAAACTTACACTATAATTACCTTTGTGAGACAAGAAAAAAATTATGATTTTTCCATCACATTTTCTAAATGTGAGCCCACCTTGCTGAGTGGTCCTGTGCCAACATCTCCCATGTCTCATAATTGGTTTCAAAGTTATTCAGAGAGATTGTGAGAGGGTTTTTGTATCACTTCTTCTGATCTCTATGTGAGGGACTACATTCTGTAAGTCCAGTGAGCATGAATATACATACACACACATATAGATGATATATAAACACATACATGTGTATTTATGTATGTCCACTGATGGAGTTCCCTCCACTGATGGAGATCAGCAACTCACTGGCAATTTACAGAGAATGGTAAGGGCCTTTAGAGATTAAATGACTTTCTCTTGATCCTTTCATTGACAGTGCTTATATTCAAACCTTCTTGAGTTCCTGTCTTCACTATTCTATGAATAAAAATAAACGAAATGAAATCAACAGAGTCTTCTAGTTTTCAGGAACAAATTATTTTCTGCATTAGAAAATGTGTGGACTGGGATTTCAAAACTAGATAGATATAACCAATAAACTTTTGTCTTGGGGAAAACTGCAAAAGAAAGATGTTTGTATTTATCTAAGTTCCATGTTTGTCCTTCCTGCTTCCTACTTTGTTCTTCTTGACTTAGCTAAAATGAAAAGAATTTTTAAAGTAAATTAGATTTTAGTTGGCATGTTAGTAGCCAGTTGATTACTAAAAGAAAATATCAGAGTCAGATTGAGAGCTAGAGTAGAATGCAGAGTTTATACCTTGTTTTGAAAGGGCTGGGTCAAAACACAAGTTCCTTTTTCCTGGTTAAAAACATTCAGGTTATGTGGACCCTTAATACCACTGGTATGCTTTCATGCTCACATGGCTTCTATATAAAACTTAACTCATGTCAGCATCACATTGTTAGTGAGATGCAGCTATTACCTTTGTTATGGAAGGAGAAGACATGGGTACCCCCAAGTCAATGAGTCCATAAAGGAGTAAGGGAAGATCCCTGGGTGCTTTACAGGACTTTTTCTTTGGTTCAAAAAGTAACCCATATTTTGAAACTCTGAAGGTAGATTCTTATGGAATTGTGTTGTCTAGCCTGCCAGATTTGTCAATTACTCAGAAACAATAGGTAAATGTATTTTCAATGTGCCCTCATTCATCTCTCACCCATTCTATAATATTTAATCTTCATTGTCCATGAAATTCCCCACCTCTGACACATCATGGCTCTACGAACTAGGCAAATTACTTGACCATTCTCAGTACTTTTAGCAAATCCTTTTATAAATAGCAGATAAAGTCCCAACCTGCACTGAAAAAGATAATTCTCACCTGTGATTCCATATGTAAATGAAATCACTGTTCATTACCTATCCATGATATGCATTTCTCCTCCAAATCAGCATAGTATAAAGGAATTAAACAAATACATGGTAAAGAAAAAAAATATATATATATATAAATAACAACAAAAAAACCAAGATTTGCTCTTGTACAAACTTTGGAATATCTGTTTCTCCTAGTCTGATATAGATATGTTATTCAAATACGTATATAACATATATGTACACACACATATATATCACATTATGTATGCATACATATGTGTACACATATTGACTATTCTTCCCCCTAGAATATGTGCATATTTGTGTGTGTAGAGGGAAATGCAGCAAGAACATCTGTGTGCAATGTAACTAAATTCATTTATATTCTTGTTTATTTTTTTCAGTTTCTAAGAAGCCTGGCATTGAAAGCATCATTATATACCATGTATTCTCCAAACACCTATGCAGGAATTGTGCCATTCAACATTCATGGAAAGTGACCATTCAGTCTCTCCTTAATTAATTTAACATCACTTTGTTAACTTCCCATAGGGTGCAGTTCACTATGTCAGATGCTGATGAAACTATAACATAGAGATAAGAGGCAGTCTCTTCCCTAATGGAATTTATAGTTGGGGGGGAGGAGTGTTTTATTGGGATGGAGAGTTTAATGTCAAAAAGCTATGTGATTTCCAAGATAGAATGTCTTAACTGATCAGGAGAAGCTTCCAGAAAACAGATTCTGAATTAATTTTAAAGGATAATTAGTAATTCAATTATTGAGAAGAGAAGAAAGGATTTGAAGGCACAGAGAATGCCATGAGCCAAATGTGAAGGAATGTAACATGAGGTTGTTTATGAGTTATAGTTATGAACGATATTGAATGGCAATTTGAAAGTGTTTGGGAGACAATAAGGAACCAAAAATATGAATATTTTAGAAATTCTATAAAGGAGGAATTATGACAGAGGAAGAGTGAAGCAGAGATTGTAATTTGGAGGCTATTGCAATAATCTAGAAAATTCATAGTAAGATACTTTATTAAGGAGGTAAAAAGGAAGATATATATGGAGAGATGTGGTAGTGACAGAGCTGATAGAATTTGGTATCTTGTTTACAATAAGAAGTAAGGGTGAGGGCAGAGCCAAAGATAAATCCATGATTTTAAACATGTTAGACAAATTGAACAGTAGAACCATAGACATAGCTATCTCTGTGGGAATCGGAAGGAAAAAAAATGAATTTAGGGGGGAAATAAACATAGTTGTATACATGTTGAGAATGAGGTATCAAAGCAGCATTCATTTGGATAGGTCCTGTAGGAGAGTCATTTGGATGTCACAATATGAAAGTTAGGAGAGACCTCACAGCATAACATACACCACAAAAATAACTTTCTTTACCAAATATCATACAAATTATTAGACTTTGCTTGAATAAATTTACTGAGGACAAATATACCTCTGAGGCAGTCCATTACACTTCTTATCAGCACTATTATGCAATAGAGACCTCCTAGATATTATAGAATATGGAATGACATAATTAGATCTGTGTAAGGTGTATAGATGATGTTCTGATAAGGGCAAGAAGTAGTTTTAATGTAAGTGATACAATGTGAGAGAAGGGGAAAAAGTTGTTGGAGAGTTGAATTTCAAATTTCTAGATCTTTGAGTAGATAGCGTATAATCCAAACATATGTTGAGATATATGATGTCCATGTCTGTTTGAAACAGTAGAGAAGATGCCTCTCATTTTAGGGTAGCTCTACCTGTTAGAAAAGTTTATTTTTCCTTATGTAAAACTGAAATCTACCTACCTTAACCTTCCATCTCCTTGGCACTACTTTTATCTTCTGGAGCCCACAGAAATAAAGTCTTTTATATTGAATAATTTCATCTATTTGAATATTGTCTTTCTGTTCACACAAGTATTCTCTTCTCCAGGCCATACACCTACCTTTCCTCCACCTAACAGAGTTTATTAAATATTTATTGGTAGTCATCAGTTGGACATTCTCCCATGTCTCTAAACTGGCCACAGGACTCTGTTCATCTTTTCTGACACCCCAAGAGTACAGCAAGACTAGTTTTGGGCATTGGACTTCCATTAATGTCACCAAGGATAAAAATCATTTTTTTTGACTGCCATGTTGTTTTATTGACTCATGTTGAGTTTCAAGTCACTGGAAAACCCTATACCTCCTCCCCTTCTCACAAATTACTCATAATAATCCTGTGCATATCATTGTTGGACATATGGAAAATAATTTCATTATAAAATATGAAATCAAATAATATTTATTTGTTGACATTCTTTATGCCTATTTAGGACTGAGATAATGTAAATCTAATGATACTTGTCATTTGCATGACACCTCTGCATAGAAAAGAAATTTGTACTTTCATTAATACTAGCAGAGTAGAAGCAGGACCTCCCCACTGCTCCGGCTTCCACCTTCCCCAATCCATGCAAAAAGGGGACTCTAAACAAACTTTGGAGCTGCAGAACCCACAAAATGACATAGAGAACCTAACCTCCTGCTGTGGACAGCCCGGCAGCCCAGCAGGAATCAGCCAGCACAGCACTCTTGGAGCCGAACCCAGGCCCACACCGAGGCAGGTTTGACCAGCTGCCAGCCGGAGGGACTCCAGATCAGCAGCAGTTGTGGACGTTCCTAGATTTATCAACACATAGATGTGAAGGACAAAGTAAGAGGTCAGTACAGTCTGGACCTTGGGAACCAGTAAGTGGGAGTGCCCACTTTTGCCCACAGGAGAAGAAGCTGCTGAGAGGCCAACACAGCCAGCCAGCACCACATGGCAGCTTCAGCTCCTGGCCTGCAGAGTGTAGGGGGACCAAGCACCAGTCTGAGGGGTAATTGCTCTTGCTTTAACCTACTTGGATCTGGATTGCAGTCTAGGATGGAGGTCCTGGGGTGTGTATCCAGCTTGCCAGAGTGTGTGGAGGCCTGAGAGAGAGCACCCATCTAATACCTCCTGCAGCTGAGAAAACCCCAGCATTTGGGATGAAAGCTCCCCTGTCTGGTGGCAGAGTCCTACTGTGGCAAAAAGCCCAGGGGTCAAGTGACTGAGGGGCAACATGACCAGGCAAAGGAAACAAAGCAGACAGAAGATTCCAACATTAGACTCCTATTTGAAGGAAAAAAAGGAGCAAAGCATGGAACAGGAGGAAGACAGTGAAGTCAGAACTCCTGCACCAACAGCTTCAAAGGAAAATACGAGCTGGTTACAGGCCATAGAGGACCTTAAGAAGCAGATAAGAGAAGTGGAGGAAAAACTGGGAAGAGAAATGAGAACAATGCAAGAAAATTATGAACCTAGAGTCAACAGCCTGACTGAGGAAAATAACACCTTAAAAAATAGACTAATTCAAATGGTAAAAGAGGCTCAAAAAGGCAACGAGGAGAAAAATGCCTTAAAAAGCCAAATTTGCCAGATGGAAAAAGAATCTCAACAACCCAATGAGGAGAATCATTGCTTCAGAATTAGATTGGAGCAAATGGAAGCTAATGACTTTATGAGAAATCAAGATGCTGTTAAACAGATCCAAACAAATGAAAGAATAGAAGGCAATGTAAAATATCTCATGGGAAAAACCACTGACCTGGAAAGTAGATAGAGGAGAGATAATCTAAATATTATTGGACTGCCTGAAAGCCATGACCAAAGTAAGAACCTAGAAATCATCCTCCAGGAAGTTCTCAAAGAAAACTGCTCTGATGTTTTAGAACCAGAGGGCAAAATAGAGGTTGAAAGAATCCACCGATCACCTCCTGAAAAAGATCCCCAAAAGAAAACTCCTAGGAATATTATAGCCAGGTTCCAGAATTCCCTGATTAAAGAGAGAATATTGCAAGCAGTCAGGAGGAAACAATTTGAATATTGTGGGAACACAATCAGGATAACCCGGGATCTGGCAGCTTCTACACTGAGGGATGGAAGGGCTTGGATTATGATATTCCAGAGGTCAAAGGAGTTGGAATTAAAACCAAGAGTCACCTACCCAGCAAAACTGTGTATCATGTTTCAGGGAAAAATATGGTCATTCAGTGGAATAGAGGACTTTCAAGCATTATTGCTGAAAAAAACCAGTTGAATAGAAAATTTGACATTCAGATACAAGAAGCAAGAGAAGCATGAAAAGGTGAATAGGGCAAAGAAATCATAAGGAACTTATGAAAGTTGAACTATTAACTTTTCCACATGGAAAACAATAATTATAACTTATGAAACCTTTCTCAGTAGTTGAAGGGAATACACACACCCACACACATATATGAGGGTTTATGGGCATATGTTTACAGGTATTCATAGATAGAGGACACAGGACCAATTTAACAGGAAGGGTTGATACTTAACAGATGAAATTAAAACATGAGAGAGGAATATAATGAGAGGAGATGGGGAGAGACAGAATGGGGTAAACTATCTCATATAGAAGAGGCAAGGGAAAATGGTCACAATGGAGGGGAAGAATAGGAAGGCAAAAGGGAATGGGTCAACCTTATTCCCATTGAATTTGGCTCACAGAGGGAATGGAATACACACCAAATAAGGTATCTCTCCCTACAGGATAGTAGAGGGGAAGAGGATGAGACGGGGGATGATGGAAGGGAGGGAAGACGGGGTGAGAGAAGTTGGAAGCACGCATTTTTGAAAAGGTACAGAATCAAAGTAGAGAACAGAACAAGTGGGAGGTGGGATAGGAGAGAGGGAAATGTAGTTAATCTTTTACAATATATCTACTTTGTCATTGTTTTGCATTAGCCACACATGTACAACCTATAATGAGCTGCTTATCTTCCCAGTAAGGGTTGGTGACAAGGGAGGAAGGGAATGAATCTGGAATTCAAAGTTTGAAATCAAATGTTTAAATATATACATATACATGCATACATACACACACACACACACACATATATATATATATATATATAATACACACACATACTATTAGTTTCATTAATACTGCTAAGTTTTAGGATTGTGCCATCTGAAATAGCCTCAGAATTGGGGAAACAATTGAATCTAAACTTGGTGTCATTTTAATCATAATGGTGTTTTATTTTTGTTTTATTGTAGTTTTGCTTAAGAATGGTAACAAAGAAACCATAGGTAGGAAGGTAATTGTGTGTATATGTTTGTGTGCACATATGGATTACATTACATAGAATGCATATATAGATTAAGTAGTATATTCATAAGTTTCTCGTTTTCAGCATAGCATCACTTGGAAAAATATTTTAGAAATATTGGGCCTAATTCTAATAATGTACAATCTTTATTTTCTGTTTATAAGAAATCAATCTTAGGGAAAATGAATATAATTTGTAAATAGAATTATTGACTTGAAAAGTTAAAACTCTTTCCAAAAGAATTTTAAACCTGTGTATGGTGAGAGGAAGGGAAGGCTCATCTCTCTATTATTTTATTGTCTACTCTATTTGCTTAAAAGTACCATTTGGGATTAAAACTTATTCCTTTGGAGAAATCTTTTCTTCCTCATCATAGAAGATGATGGATTTACAGCCAAATTATGTTTGACACTTGAGAGAATTCCTTAAAGTAAGTTGGCTGAATATTTGATTTTTTTTAAGTCTGTGGATCTAATCATAAATTTTAGCCTTATTTTCTCCACCTTGTCTACTTGACTATAAGGGTATTTGTAAGATAGTGTGGGTGATGAAATACACGCACATAGATACACACATATACATATATATACATATATATACATATGTGTATATATGTATGTGTATATATATATATATATATATATATATAAAATGTTAAACAGTGAAATATAGATACCCTGGAATGCCAGCGATATGAGTTAGGACAACACCAATGGTAAACATATTGTTATGATTAATGTATGGAAGCTACTGTATAGTTACAGTACAGAAATGATATGGAACAATTACTGCAATATGCATTGTTTGCCATTATAAAATGATTTATCATCATCACAGGCATGTAGAGAGCCATTTTCAAATAACTAGCTGGGAAAAGGTAAATGTCAAACACATATATTGCATTATAGCTTATCAAAACACTGACATCTAAAGAACAAAAATCACCCAACTCAGTTCTAAAACACATATTAGAAAAACCAAGAAAGTATTTGTGTTATGGATTGTTAGAAAATACAGTCGGGACTTCAAGGTGATCTGGTACAATCCAATCACTGTGGATAGGTTTTTGGCCCAATAAACTTAGATTGTTAATATCATCTTCATTATAACCTTTTTTTCTTCCTCTATTCAAAAGGTCATTAAATTGTTGACGTTTTTTTTTTTTTACTATATCTTCATGACACATTATTCTGCTTTTCTATCTGTTGCTCTATGTCTGATATAGTCTTTTTTCATTTATCCCTTGACTATTGCAGAGTCAATGACAGCAGATTTTTTTATCCTCAATCCAAATTGATCATCCATAAAGACATAAATGTTTTAACTTCTCAGATAAACCCAAATTGTTTTTGGATTTGAAAAAAAAATTACTATGTAAGGAATTTGGAGGAAATATCATATGAAGCCAAGATAAGATTCTCACACCTATTAAAGCAATTTGCTTATGGAGGAAAAGAGAGTCACTGAGATTGCAGAGATATCTACTGACATTTGTATAAATGGGGGTACTGAAAGAAAAAGAAAGATATGAAGGAGATGAAGCTCTAGGAAAGGTAGAGTTGAGTCCTACTAATAGGATGGTTAGGGTGGGAGGCCATAAGAAGAAAATATAAAGCTGCTTTGGATACTATATTCTTCATGAGGAGCCATGATCTATAAAAATAAGTATGTCTAGTATGGCTAGGGAAGAATCTATATTTATTGTTGATCTTTTGTACTTCTAGATACATAAGGGATGCATATTGAGTATTCTGGCATTGTACATTAGCAGATCTTTAATCTCCTCTACTGGAAAGCCTTCAATAGTACGTACTGCCTCCAGAAGTGGCTCCAATTTAATGTTTTTTGAACCCCTTAGGAGTCCATGCCAACGGTCTGATAAATTCAGAACTGAAAATTATTTAGTCATACTTTAAGGAGAAAATAATTGCCAAATAGGCTACCAGCATTTATTTTATTCCATGACAGCAAGAATATGCATGTTTGAATAGGTTTGTGTTTGTAGCCATTATAAGCATCCATGCTTTATGCCCATGAGGGTTTTGCTATTCTTGCAGTAGATGCATCAAACTTTGACCATTTTTGAATAAGTCTTTGTTAAGTCTCTCAACTAGTCATCAAATTTTTCCAAACCATGAAAGGGTTTGACATTCAAGCACAAATTGATTCTCAAGATATGATAAGACGGATGTGCATAGTCTCGTGTATGTTCTGTGCAATTTACTAAAACAACTTTCTCATTTCCCTCTTTTACTTTATAATATTTTATTATATATGTAATCACATGATCAATTATGATTTTCATTCTTTTAGCATGAAAGTCAAGCTGCTTCAAAAACATCATCGTTGGACTTGTATATGACAAGGCCCCTTGAAATGATCACAATTGGATTATCATAAAAATTCTGCAGAAAAGGCATTATATTGGCTCTCATTACATTATTAAGGTTGTTTTATGATTTAAACCTATTCTCTGAAAATGTTACTATTCATCTATCTGATAGATTTTCCGATGAGCTATTTGGCAAATCTAGTTGGCAGCAGTGGCTCAGTACAGTTTTTGTGAGTGTGCAGTTAGTGTGCTGCCAGTGGCAAAAGAGAAGAATTTAATAGCTGAATTGATATACAATCACTATTTTTTTTAAAAGTAAAATATGCAAGTAACAGAAAAGTAAATATTTTGTATTGTAACTAGTTATTCATTTTTTGTCAGTTGTGTTAACTTTTTTTAAATGAATTTCTACTTCTTAGAATGACAGCTTGTAACATTCTCCTAACATTTGCCATTTCCTAGAACATATCTGCATAGATATTTTTACTTTATTCTTATTTTAATTTAAAATTCGTAAGTAAACTCAATGTACTAGTGTACCTAAACTCCTTTGTATTGAATTGGAACTATAAATGTTGATGCAAATTTTTTTTTAAAGTTCAATCTTGGGGCGGCTAGGTGGTGCAGTGAGTAAAGCGCTGGCCCTGGAGTCGGGAGGACCCGGGTTCAGTTCCGGCCTGAGACACTTAACACCCACACAAAAATACTAGCCGTGTAACCTTGAGCAAGTTACTTAACCCCAATTGCCCTCCAAAAGGCAAAAAAAAAAGTTCAATATTCAAATTGTTTAAATATGATAAATATCTTTCAGGTGGTAACTTATTTAATTAAAATGTTATTTATTCTACACAAAATTGTATAAAATAAAGAAATTTAAAATGAAAGTTTGTAGATGATAGCATGAATTTTAGTTTTTGTATTATTTTTAAAAATTCTTACAAAATATTGCATGTAAATATTTATAATTATTTCATATTTGCAGTTTTATGATTTTTAAAAATTTTGAGTTTTCCTAATTATGGATACAATAAAATGCTATGTTTTGTGATTATATAATACAAATTTGAATTTTTGTCTTCTTTGGGTAAAATTATTATTATAGCTATTAAAAGCAGTGAAAATTATGAGTAATAAATTATTTTGGGTTCACAAAATATTCATTATCATTATTATAAAGCATTCACAGAACAAATGCTATTGGGGACAATGGCAAAGTTGTCCAAGAGCCACTGGGAGACCACTTCAAGAACTTTTGTGATATTGACAAATTTTGTGATATGGGCAAATTTCATTGATCTTCATTTACAACTACTCTCCATCATGCAAATTTTGCTAAGCAGAGACTCAACTACTCCTCATTTCCTCAACAATTCCCCATATCTTACCACCTGTACTTTTTCACTTCCTTATGTTTCATATTTTATTTCCCTCTTCCTAAAATGGTTTTCTGCCTCTTCTATTAGTTTTAGCTATTACAATACTATGCTTCTTTCAAGATCCATCTTAAGAATCACTGTTTTGCTGAAGCCTTAGTGATACCTACACCTGGAATTACTTTTTGTTCACCACCCACCCACCTCATATAGCACTTTGTAGGATTCTCTCATGACACTCAGAACATCATACATTGTGCTCTCCTTAAATATTTGTGTAACATAATTCATGGTTGTGGTTCAAACTTCATTCTTGAAGATGATTAGGATATCAGGTAGAGAATGAAGTGACTTACATGGATTTGAGTGAGGGACAGCTGTGTAAGTCGACAGCTTGATTTTCTCCTCCAGATTCATCTGGGTCCTGTGGCTGGATATAGATCAGGACAACTAAAGATGGCTCAGGATGCAGGGTGAGACCTTGGCCTTTTTAAGGTAAGGTCTTTCAGAGTTCTCACTTTGATTGAGGAAACACCCATTTAGTGAATAGGCTTGTTGAAGAAGTGAGTCAAAGGATAACTTATTTAACAACAACAAAAAAAATCAAACTGAGAAGGGAAGACCCTCAGGTTTTTTAGACAAAAGAGAAATAATTCATATTTATGTTGACCCTGAGCTAGGAGGGCTCAAAAAATACCCATTAAGTGGTGCTTGAGGAGAGACCTAGTGTAGTCGAAACAAGGAGACCCAAAGTAAATTTGGTTTAAGGCAGGGTCTTTGAGAAAGAAATCTAGCCACCAAATCTCAATAGAGCTAAGTATGTTTTAACTATCAAAATTTACCTTACTTTGGGCAGGACATTGGAACTGTTGGCAATTTGTCAGGGGTGCCATATTATATGGGGAATAATTGTTCATATGTAGGCTGAATGAAATGGACTTTGAGATCCCATCCAACTTGGAAATTCTCTGATTCTCATTTATCCGCTAGCTATGTATTGACTGAGTTCCCCAAGTAATTCACTTGGTAATTATTCAGTCTCCAGTCTTATTTTGCCCAGAGGTGAATTTCATTGTATCTATTTGGCTTAAAGCTATCTGGCTAGACTAAATAGGTCTTAATGTCTTCTGTTTCTATTTTAACTAAGGATACAATTGCTTTATGTATTTAAATTAGGAATCTGTTTAGAATTAACTTTTTTATATAAAATCTGAAGCAAATTAGGTATTAACATCTTTAACCCATGGCTATTAAATAATAAATACAGTACATTGATTATACATCAGCATGATTTCCCCAGCTTATGTATACAAGAATTCAAAGAAATGGCCCTGAAACTATCTCCTGTTTTGTGACCTCAAAGCAACATCTTTGGCTAAAGCAGCAAAGCCAACAAATGAATTCATGGCTTCTAGTTATCAGTTATAACAAGACAGTTTTTTTTTTTTTTCTGGCTGAAATATGCCCTGATCTTTACAGATAGAAATTATTATTGTTTGAAGTGAGGATGAAAAGATTAGAGGAGGTTTACAGGTTCATAAATTTTTGACAGAAAATGACATTTCTTTGAGAGAAGAATATTGTAAAATTAATGGAATTTTCAAGAAGTACTAATTTTTGCATCTCAAAGCATCATCAGTGGCAATCAGTTATGTTGTAGGTGTTATGAAAACGTCCCCTGATTTCTCAACTTCTGTAAGCAAATTCATTGAGTAGATGATTTCAACTATTTGTATAGAGTAAATAGCTAAACAAATTTCCCTAAAAAATAAAACAATAAAAGAAAACCTCAACAGCAAAAGCAACAAAACAATTTATATGCTGAAAAAAATGACAGTTTTCTTTTCCAAAGGCTAAGTGTATCTTTTTTGTTCTTTTGGGGATTTATTAATGATTCACTGATCCCTCCCCAATTAAATGTTTCTTCCCACTGCCACTTCTGAATTTAGAAGTAGATAAAGTGGAGGAAAGTGAGCAAATTTCCTGGTCTTACGGGTTTTGGAGAGTTGAGATATATAATTAGAATTTTTCATTACTTTGCTTTCAGATGATTTTCTCTTTCTGATACTTAAATTGGGGAAAAACACTTGCAAAGCAGTTCAATTTAATATTAAAATATAATTTAGAGTATAAAAGTGTAATTCAGTTATATTGCAATAGTATACTATAATTATCCAACTTCTTAAATAGAAAGTTATCACTAGATGATGGAAAATGGAGTGACAATGAATACTGGATATACTTACAAATGTTTTCTTAAAAAAACAAAAACAAAACAAAACAAAATTTTAATAACATATCACTCACCCATTTTCTCTTCCACTTAAAAAAATCCTTCTCTCCTTCCATTTATTCAAATCACCTAAATGAAGGCAAGGCAGTTATTGAATCTATTCATCCAACAGAGACCTCCTTCCTCCTACTCCAGTCTCATAATCTTTGATGGAGAAAGAAGACTGATTATTTGAATAAATCTGCCCTAACTTTTAAAGTGCCTTGTGGAGACAAAATACTTAATAAATACTTGTTGACAAAATAAGTTGAATGGAATAAGAAACTAATATCCAGACCTATATAATTTTCATTCTTTGACACTTTCAAGACATAACTGTGTATAACTTCATGAGTAGAGATCATTAAATCTTTGTACTTAGGTCCTGAGAGCCTGACAGAGAGACTGGAATATAGCAGGTGTTAAAGAAAAACTCTGATTGATAATTTGATTTATTAAATTCCCTAATTTTGTTTTCCTTTCTAAAAAGAGGAAACATTTGTGTCACTGACATCATAAGGGTGTTGTGTTGTGTTGAGTAAAGTGTTTTATAAAAATTAAATCAGAATTCTTTTTTTTTTTCAAATCATAAGTGAGATTTATTCAGTATTAGGAACTCAAAGTGAAAAATTCCCTTTTCCTAATGCATAAGAAGACCTCTGACACATACTATATGTTTCTATGTGAACCATTTGTGACTCTTTGTTGCCTTTAGGAAACTCACCAAGATTATAAATTGTAGAGCAGTTACTGGTTTTCACTTTATGTCTAAGATTGTCTAATATAGATGCAAATACACTGATAAACAAAGACATATTCATATATGTAAATGCATATGTAGACATGTACAACTTGTCCTTTGGTTTTTGAGTTGGTATACATATATACATGTGCCAGTTTACATACTTGTGTGAATATATTTATTAGAGGATTTTAGACCCATTGGAGAATACTTATGTGTGTGTGTGTGTGTACAACTGATAGACAAGATTTAATAAATAATTATTCATCTACTTGCATATGATAATAAGTATAATAGATATTCTTCATATAATTGATTTTTCCTATATGTTCAGACCAAACACTAGAATGAACCTGTCATTTAAGAATGCAGCAACATTCCAGTACTCGATGTCTCACGTCATCTACAAAAAGATTCATTTGGAGGACCTCATGATCTACATGGGGTCGATGTTTGATTCTGACTTTGTGGCAGATCTCAATGAAAGAAAATTGATGCATAAAGCTCTGCAAAATTTATTCCCAGAATTTTTGTTAGCAATATCGTTAACAGGAGCACAGGAAACAGAAGAGCAGAGCAACACGCTGCTAGTCCTGTGCATAGTAGCGGGTGTTTCCTATTCAGCAAACATTGTCCTAGACAAAAATACTTCTGCATGCAGCATTTATTTGTGCATAAACTGTTGACAAGCTGAACCTAGGCATAATTTGTTTCTAGTGTTTTTCTAGATGATATCCTGTTTGTGTCCTTTCACTCCCTCCACCACACTTTCTTCTCCACTTTATACTTCTAGTTTCCTTCTGCTTGCAAATTCTTCACTATCCAATTTGGAAAGGTTCTAAGAAACATTTCCAACTGCTAATTGACTGATTCGATTTTACAGTGAAGGAGATTTAGTCTAGTGTCCAGTCCCAAGCACTAACATTTTAATCTTTTCTCTCTAATTTTATAACAAAAGCACACCTGCCTTTTGGTAAAGCTATGTCTGAGTACAAACTCAATTTACTCAAAGGAAAAAGGAAGAGATAGATCATTCAGAAGTCCTTTCTCTGATTTATCCTGCTACTTCTCTGGGGAAAATGCAGCAAAGTTTGACCCACGTGCTCCAGGAACCGATTTCTCAGAGCTGAGGGTGCCAGGAAAAGAGAGTTTGTTCTTTTCTATCACATATAAGACTGCACAAAACAGTCCATTTGATGGCTGCCTTTATAGTTCATATTACAGGATTATCTCTACCCCTCTCTCTCATTTTCCTTTAAGTCATTAAATTTCTGGGTATTTCTAAAGGATATTGTAGCTTTTATTATTGTTGTTATTATTAGACTGGTCAAGTCTCATAACTGGAACTTGCCACCTCAAAGTTCCTAAAAGTGTTAAATAAAGTGAGCTTCAGTTGATTATATTTTGGCTGCCAGAACCAAGAAACATGATATTTCTGTTTCTTGAACCATTGGAACACAACTGAACTGAGGCTGTCCATAGTGAATTATTGGAAGTCACTCCATGTGTTCAGTTTAGAAGAAAAATGTTCATTTCACTCGACCCCAGGACCATTGCTTTGTTTGGTTTTTATAGAATCTAACAGATTTTGTCATCTGGAAATTTATATTGCTGCAAAACTGGCAGGAAAAGACCAAGAAAAGAATAGATGAGCCAGTTTGAAGGCATTTGGTATGATGCAAAATTTAATCAGAAGATGCAAGCATAGTGAAGGGGGCTGTACACATCGATTACAGCAGCCTCAATTTCTTTAGAAAAAAAAAATCACCAAATCCTGATGATTAGCTATATCTTGCCAGGTACGGTAATGTGTTTTGTTATTTCTCAGGACATTTAGAGGTGTGGTTTAGGCCATAGAGAGATACAGAGATTTAGATATAGAGATAGACAACTAAATAGATACAAGGAAACATGTGTGTATATACATGCATATCTCTCTATCTCTATGTTACATACATATATGCATTTCTAAATATATCTCTTTCTGTATCTATTATATATCTTTATATACACACATATATTATGCATGTGTATACATATATGCATGTGTGTGCATGCATGCATGTATATGTATGCATGCATGTATGTAATTTGACAGTAGAGTTCCTAGAATTAACAGAATATAATTGTACACTTTGTTTGCGAAGAGATAAATGCCATTTATGTTATGTTCCTCTACGAATATGATAATGTACTTTGTTGGCTCTCCTAGGAATCATTTTTTTTTTAATATTCAGTCTGTATTGCAGTGGTGATTAAACCCAAGAGAATGTTTTGTTAGTTTTAAAGAGAAATTAATCATATTTGAATGGTACTCCAGACAACCTATTTGGTTTTTGGGGCCTAGCTTTCTTTTTTTTTTATGTGCTGCTTTGGTTCTGGGCATAACCTCTCTTCCTGATTTCCTCCCCTTTGGTTTTCCTTTTAGAAAGTTTCCATTTTACATGAAATTTTGCTAAATGGTGACTCTGCATCTGTGATTTCAGTAATGTTGACCCAATCATATACTTAAGAAGCTATTTCTTCATAAAACTCTTCACCTCTGACCTCATTGCTGATTTGTGGGAGCTTATAACTGATTGCATAGCATTGAATTAAGGGTAATGAGATCCTGATATAACCTAGGCATCAAGTTAATAGGATGATACTCATTAGATCATAATCCCCCTCCTCTCCCTACCCTGACCTAAATGACATTTCACCTGAGGTTTTCTGGGTCATAAATGTAATTTGTTCTCTTTCAGCTATGATCCAGCTAAATCCTAGTCTCAGTGATTGTGATCTCAATTCATTTATTGGCCCTACGCACCTCTCCCATGGCCTCCCTCCTCATACTGCTGGGCTTCTTTATATTGTTTGGGATGGAAGTAGAGGAACCTCTTATAGGCTGGATCCTAATAGTGACTGACATGAGAACACTGACCTGCTCCTTGACCAACATGGGATGGGTTGCTCATAGGAGACCATAATAAAGTTCTATAAATTTTATCATTACTAGGCAGTTTATTTCTTTGATAGAAATCTTTATATCTTAAATAAATTAGGACAATATGGGTGTCTGATATTGTTATGTCTTGTAATATATGCCACCACTTGAGTATGGGACTAGAAATGTCATAATATCAACTCTCTTGGCCAATGGGCATAATAAGGGGTGGGATGGAGGAATCAGTTATCCCCTTTTTGAAGGAAGAATATAAAGCAGTATAATTGAATTAATGACACAGAAATTTTAAATAATAATATGCATTCATTTATTCATTTAATTATTCATTTCAACAAATGCTTGTTGAATATCTACTGTATGCCAAGAACTGTGCCAAATGTTGAGTATATACAAAAAAAAATGTCTGGGGCATTCCCTTTCTTTTGCTTAGCATTCTCAGGGGGGGAAAATTATCCAATACTCAAAGTATTCTGTTGCCATGCATCCAATCAAAATCATAGCTCATTAGCTTCTGCAAAATTGTTTCCTTTTTAATCTAAAAGGAGAAGACACAATTAACTAAAAGCAAATTCATTCAGTGATGTAGTATGGATTAAAAAATAGCCATAGAAGTATTCCCCATAGGCTTGGGGCACATTCTCTCACAAACCTAAATATCAGTGAGAAGATTACACATACACAGGCAAGGAACATGTGACTAGGACACAAATATGGAGGCATGAATTTAGGGAATATGTATGGTTGGTATGTGTGTGTGTGTGTGTGTGTGTGTGTGTGTGTGTGAAGATCACTCATACCTCTCATGCATCAGTGATGCAGATAATCTTCTCGTTCAGTACTAGGTATTACTTTCTCCTGGATCAACACATTAGGTGGCACAATGGATGGAACAGTGAGCCCGAGTCGGAAAGAACAAATCTGGTCTCACACATTTACTAGTTTTTTGACCTTGGACAAGTCATTTAACACTTTGTCTCAGCTTTGTTAAAGGTAAAATGGGATAATAATAGCCCCTACATCCCAGGGTTTCTACAAGGATTAAATTAAATATAAATTTATAAAGTGTTTAGTATAATGCCTGGCACATAGCAGAAACTATATAAATGATGTTATTATTATCATAATCATTATTATTACATAAGTCTCTGTGTCATTTACTGCTCCAACCCATTGTATATCTTCTGTTCTCTCTCTCTGTGTCTCTCTCCTCTCTCTTTCCCTTCTCTTTCCTTCCCTTCCCTTCCCTCTTTTTCTCTCTCTCATTCCTTACTCCTTTTTTTTCCTTTTCTAATCTTCTTCTTTGGTTCACTTTGAATATCTCTCTTGGTTTTGTAGACTCTGCTAGGCATTTGCTTACAGATTCAAATTCAAAGTCCTTAGTTTTATCACATAGTTTAGAAAAAAAAAATTAGGCTGTTTGCCTTGACCTACCTCTTTTTCCTCTTACCTTGTTTTATAACTTCTTTCTCATCTAATAATCCCTTGATATTATAATTTAATATTTACTCCTTTTCATTAGTCTATAATGCTGTAGCAGTAATCACCCCAGCATCCCTAGGGTGGCTGCCAACACGGGTTCTTAGATCTGCTTTTCTAAAGGAAAGCAACTCAAAATGGGTTAACAATCTTGCTGTAATCAGTCAAGCATATCTTGTTTACCTAGTTCAGGGAAAAAAGTCAGCATCCCGAACTTCAGAGTATACAGAGGTTAAAAGCGGAAGTTACAAGACAGAGAAACATTTCAGTGCACAGGTTTCCAAACTGTCCAACCATTACATACATCCATACCTAATCACAGTTACCAGAGAGGGAAGCATCAACATCTGCATTTTCAAAGCCAGGGGGCTCTCAAGGGCTGCCCAGAGTCTCATCTGGTCAAATCACACAACACTTCTCAAAGTGAGCCCTAAAACAAAGTCTCACATCAGGGATTATATAGCCTTCTCCTGGGTCAGAGAATGTAACAACCTTCTTGACCCGCTGCCCAATCACGAAGCACCAAGCTGTGGGTGTTCCTGGAAAACAAACCTCCCACCACAGGCTCCAGGTGCACTTAACTTAGGAGCAGGGAAGATCTTAAAAATTTACTTTCCTATAACAAATGCAAAGATACTCCTCCTCACTAGCCACCTCTCTATAAGTATTCTTCATCCCATCATGTTCTATATATTTTAATATTTTCCCCACTCTCAAACAAATAGGTTATAGACATCTCAAAGGCACCATTTCAAAAAACTTAACTCATTATCTCTTCCTCCACATACACCCCTCCTTCTGATGAGATCCAAGGTGGGACCATGTCTATTTGGATGACCATGTCTATTTGGATCTGGGTCTCAGTCTTGAGTTAGTCCTGGGGTGAGGGACGCTAGTGTGCCAGAGCTTGACATGGCTGTAGAGAGGGCACCCTCCTCATAGCTTCTTTCTGTTCAGGTCACAACTAAACTTTAAAGTGCCCAGAATTGATAGGACATATCGAAAGAAGTTTAGGTAAATTATTGGATCGCCTCCTCATTGGAGAAATGAAAATATATGCACTATTTGAATTTAAGGAAGTGGTGAGATCCAAGGTGGGACCATGTCTATTTGGATGACAAGGAATTAAGGAAAAGAGTAGTTCTTAGGCTTCTAAAAGACAGAAAAAATGAGAGGTTAGAGAATTTGATGGAGAATTATTATGAATCTTGAAATCTATTAGCACAGAGGGCGTGAATTGAATATGAGAAGTCAGGTGCTGAACTCCTTGAGAAAGGAGTGAGAATGACTCACTAGTCAGATGGACAACATCCACCATTATCTGAATCCTGTGGAAAAAATTAATTGAGAGAACTTAGAAGAAAGGAAAGGTGGTGGTACAGTGGATACAGGGCAAGGCCTATAGTCAGGAAGACTCATCTTCCTGAGTTGGGCAAGTCACTTAACCCTGTTTAACTCAGTTTCCTCAATTGTAAAATGAATGGGAATAAGAAATGGCAACACACTCCAGTATCTCTGCCAAAGAAGCACCAAAAAGGTGGGGGGGGCAGAGCCAAGATGGTGGAGTAAAAGCAGGAACTTGCTTGAGTTCCCTCTCCAACCACCTCCAATACCTGTAAAATATGACTCTAAACACATTTTAGAGCTACAGAGCCCACAAAGTGACAGAGAGAAACAAATCTTCCACTGAAGGTAGCCTGGCAGGCTGACAGGAAGGATCTATTGCACTGGGTTAGGAGCTGAACACAGTCCCACGTGAGCCATGCCAGCCCATACAGGCTATAGCAGACTTCATGAGAGTGAATCACTAGCAGCTGTGGCAGTTTCCAGACTTTTCAAACCATAAACTCCAACGAGAAAGTAAAAGGTCAGTAGGGAACTCTGTTGGAACTGAGTGAGAGAAGGGCTTGGTCTGACCCCTGTCCCAGGTTGAGAGGTGCACGATGCTTTGGCAGCTGCAGCTGCTGCCATGTGGCTCTCTCCTGAGATCCTGGCCTGCAAATCATAGGGAGACCAAGCAACCATTCAGAGGGTCATCAATCTTGCTTTGACCTGCTTGGATCTGGGTCTCAGTCTTGAGTGTTAGTCCTGGGGTGAGGGACGCTAGTGTGCCAGAGCTTGACATGGCTGTAGAGAGGGCACCCTCCTCATAGCTCTAACAACAGCTCTGAAAGCAACTGCAAAACCCTAGTGACTCAGGACCCAGCTCTCTCCACTCTGGAAGCAGAGTTCTACCAAGGCAAAGAGCTCAAAAGGCAAGATGAGCAAACAGAGGAGGTGCAATCAGACCATAGAATCTTTTTGGGGAGACAAAAAGGATCAAAGAATGGCACCAGAAGAAGACAACAAAGGCAAAACTCCTGCATCAAAAGCTTCCAAGAAAAGTATGAATTGATTGGAAGCCATGGAGGAGCTCAAGAAGGATTTTGATAATCATGTAAGAGAAGTGGAAGAAAAAATTGGGGAGAGAAATGAGAATAATATAAGAAAATAATGAAAAGTAACTCAACAGTCTGACTTAAGAAAATAACACTTTAAAAATAGACTAGCTTAAATGGCAAAAGAGGCTCAAAAAACCAATGAGGAAAAGAATGCCTTAAAAAGAAAACACCAAAAGGAGTCATGAAGAGTCAGATATGACTGAAAATTACTGAACAACAAAAAAATAAAGAAAGGTTGCTGGGTGCTGGTGATAAATGGTGAATATAAAAGTGGCAATGAGTAGCAATTAATATTCCACATCCTTTGTCAGGATCAGCATATAGGAGCATGCCAATAAAAGTACAGTCAATACTGAAGAAGATTGTCATGTGAGAAGTGTCATCAAGGGAAGCTGGGACTTGAGATGGAAGATATGTTCAAGTCCAGAATTAAGGGAAATATATTCACTTTGGAAAAAAGTCTGAGAGGGCATGGTAGAAGGGATGGGCAGGGTTTAAGGGAATCATGGGATGAGTAGGGTTAAGGGAAAATAGGGATAAGAGAATAGGGAATGGGAGCTGGTGATAGCTTTCTCCTGTGTGGTTGGTGATTGAATAATAGAAGGGTAGAGTGAGAAAGAACTTTAAGATTATTAGCTACAGGAATAGTAGCTGGTAGCATGTGAGTACTAATGATCAGAGTCTAGAAAAGTCAGATTTTGAGAAAGGGCTTGAATATAGAGCCTTAGTCAATCCACACTACTCTTATATGCCTGGAAGTTGCAAGAAGACTGTGAGTCCAGTTTTGATTCACAGAAGGTGTTTGCATCTGGGTTTAATCCAGTCTGATCCTCCTCCCGTCTGACTATACCACTTTGCCCAGCTATCAGAAGCCAGGCAGAATTCACCTAGTCTAAGATTAAGCATTTTCTTTCATTCCTGTGTCTGAGATAGAAATGATTTAGCATTAGAAATTCTCAAAGGGCCTCTCTGGCATGGCATGTAAATAAATTTGATGGAAAATATTTATGATAAAAGGCAGTCATTGTTCCTTACAGAGCATTTCTACCTTTATTATATATCAGCAACAAGAAGCCCAAACTTTGATACTGTGTTTTGCTCAGCAAAAACACTCATCTTCTTACACATGTAAGATAGTCTATTCCTTCAAGAAACTTATAAAGCTCTGCCAAAGTTGTGTTTTTAAGACTCACCTGTAATAGATGCTTTCAATTATATGATCTAACCAATACTCATAGCCTAAGGCCAGAGTAGTAAGTTGCAATGTGAAATGATCAGGGTGTTTTTTTTTTCCAAGAGTAACTTAGAGTTAGAAACATATTTGTTATGAAAATTGAGTTTCGACATAAATGTTGTTCTTTAAGATAGTACAAGTGAAAATTCTCCTGTATGATCTATTTTTTTTCTCTCATTACTTCCAAATTATTTAAAATTCCTTTGGGGAATTAGTCATTGACAGTCAAAATTCCAGTGATTAGACAATAACAGGCTGTGATTTATTCAGCTTTTCCTTTGGCCCAAGTCCTCCTCTGCCAATTCAAGCAGTGCCTTCTAAAGCAATGAAGAAACGAATTCATCATGCAAAATGTTTGTTTAAAAGTTGTTTAGCTTGATAAATAAGAGTTACAATAACTTAAAAGAACTGATATTGTTTAGGTGATTTAAGAGATGATAGAAAGGTCACTTAGTAGTTAAGTCAATGCTTATTATATAAAGGATGCTGATTAGTTTGTCTTCTACCAAGGAATTGTTTTAGAAGCTGACTTCATTCAAAATATAGACTTAATATTAGACTGGAGGAAAATTCCTGGCAATGAATATCATTAAATTTATGTATGGTGGCCTAGAGAAGGTGTTTAAAACTCCTTTGGAAAAGTGTTCAAATATAAGCTTTGTCAAAAGGACATAGCTAGATGAGTAGAAAATGTGCTTGATTTGTAGTTAAAAGACCTGAGTTCCAATTCTGGTCCTATTAGCTATCTCTGTGACCTTATGTAGCGGCAAGCACCCCAGTGTCCCCAGGGTGCCTGCTCACACAGGTTCTTGGATCTGCTTTGTTAAAGGAAAGCAACTCAAAATGGGTTAACAAGCTTACTTTAATTAGTCAGACATATATCGTTTACCTTGTTCAGGGGAAAAAGGTCAGCACCCCAAACTTCAAAATATGCAGACAGAATTATCAAGACATTAACAGGTCAAGTAGACAGCTTTCCAAACTGTCCAACCATTACATCCATACCCAGTCAACATCTGGGTTTCCACATCTGGGTTTTTCAAAGCCAGGGGACTCTCAACAACGGCTTCCCGGAATTCAGATCAAATCACAGAACACTTCTCAAAGTGAGTCCCAAAACAAAGCTACACATCAGGGTTTATATAGCCTTCTCCTGGCTCAGAGAATGTAACAACCTTATTGACTCACTGGCCAATCAAGAAGTATCTACTGAAAAACAAGCC
>NW_027185715.1:6785844-6794445 GCF_028583685.1 Petaurus breviceps papuanus | reverse complement strand
TTAGCCTAGGGGCAGGGAAGATCTTCCAAATTTGCATTCCCATTACACCTTAAGGTCTTCAAGCCTCAGTTTCTTCACATCTCAAGTGAGAATAAAGGACTAAGAAGTCAATAGACCATTCCAACTTGTAATCTATAATCCTAGGCTGCATTTTGTCCATTATGCTACTACAGTAAACCCTATTGGTCAATTATACATGGATCTCTTGTGATGAATCCTGGTATGTAACACAAGGATCTAATAGAATTCAAAGATTTTGCTATTCATCCGATGGAGTGTGAATGCAGAACAAAGCATACTTTTTTCTTTTCTTTCTGTTTTTTTTTTCTGTGTTTTCTTTCACAACATGACTAACATGGAAATATGTTTTGCATGACTGTACATGTAATAACCTATATTAAATTGGTTACCTCCTTATTGGAGGGGGGAGGAAGGGAGAAAATTTGAGTTTAAAATTTAGGAAAGGGAATGTTAAAGATTGTTTTTCATGTAATTAGGGATAAAACAAATAATATTAACAGTATATTAATATTATAATGGTATAGTATACTATAATAACATATTAATAATATTAAATGATAATAAAATAAAATATTAAGTCATTTTAAAAAAGAATTGAAAAATTTGGCATTATTGCTCCCTTCAGCCTAATATTATTTTTTTCCATTTCATGGGCTTAGCAGTAATAGTGGTACAGAAAGAGAAACCACATAAATAGCAGCAGCAATATCAGAGCCATCCATGGCTTTATTGTGATTGGAATAGGAAGCAAAAGTAATTCTAAAAGCAATGTTAATAGTAATAGTAATCATAATTGTGGCAGTCACAAATGGTATTACAGAAAAAGTAACAGCCATATTTGAAATGGTCAAATTCTTAGTAGCAACCGTGGTCACAGTGAAAGTAAAAATAGAGCACCATCAGCAACTTATTTATATAATTATTTGACTTTCGTAATGTGTTTTGAATATTTTATTTTATAATAATAACAGTAATCAGAATTTATATCAATATTTGTTTGTCAAGTGCTCAATGATTATTGTCTTATTTGATCCTCACAACAGATCTGGGAGGCAGGTACTATTATTTTTATTATTATTTTTACTTATTTAGTATTTTAGTTTTCCTGAGTTACATGTAAAACAAAAAAAACAACAAAAACCCTAATACTTGTTTTTAAAACTTTGATTTCCAAATTCTCTCCCTTTCTCCTTCCTTACCCCTCCAATTGAGAAGGCAAGTAATTCAACATAAATTATAGATGTGTAGTCATGTAAAATATTTCCATAATTGTCATATTGTGAAAGAAAACATAGACAAAAAAACCCTCAAGAAAAATAAAGTTATAAAAAAGTATGTTTTAATCTACATTCAGACACCATCAATTTTTTCTCTGGGGATGGATAGTAGTTTTCATGATACGGTAAGTCCTTCAGAGTTGTCTTGGATCATTGTATTATTGAGAATAGTAAGTCATTCAGAGCTTAACATCTTACAATATTGCTGTTACTTTGTACACAATACATGTCACTAATGTAAGTTCAGGATTTTTGGAGAGCATGCAGCTCATCATTTCTTATAGCACAATAATATTCTGTCATAATTATATGCCAAAATTTGTTCAGTCATTCCTCAATTGATGGGCATCCCCTCAATTTCCAATTCTTTGCCCCAGGAAAAGAACTGCTATAAATATTTTGGTGCATTTAGTTCCTTTTCTTTTTGTTTTTAATCTCTTTTGGGATAACTAATAAAGGTATTCTTGGTAGTCAAAGGGTATGCTTGATTTTATATCCTTTTAGGCATAGTTCCAAAACATTGTACAGATTAGTTGAATCAGTTCAGCACTCCACTAACAATGCATTAATGTCTCATTTTCTCCACATCCCTTTTTTCGTTGGTTGTTTTCCTTTTCTGTCTTGTTAGCCAATCTAGTTGGTATGAGGTAGTACCTAAGAATTGTTTTTAATTTGCATTTTCCAATCCAAAGTGAGTTAGAACATTTTTTTCTATAACTGAATTATATTGATTACTTTATCTGAAATCTGTTTATATCTATTGATCATTTATCAACTGGGGAATGACTTATTTTTATAAATTTGACTCAGTTCTCTATATGTTTGAGAAATGAGGCTTAATAAGAGAAACTTGGTTCAATTATGTTTTCCACAGTTACTATTGCTAGCTATTTTCCTCCATTCTGTTCCCACCCCCAATTCCGACCCACACTGATTTATTCTAAACTCTCTATCTTTTATGCTTTCCTTACTCAAAAATGTTTTGGTTCTGACTATCACCTCCCCTAATCTTCCCTCCTTTCTATCACCCAATCCTTCTTTTATCCCCTTCCCCTCCTCCTTCATTGTAGGGTAAGAAAGATTTCAATACCTAATTGAGTGTGTATGTCATTCCTTCTTTGAGCCAATTCTGATGAGACTAAGGTCCACTCTGTCCCTCTCACAACCCCCATCTTTCCCTCCAGTGTAAAAGTTTTTCTTCCTTCTCTTATGTGAGTTAATTTACCCCCTTCTGCCTCCGCTTTTCTCTTTCTCCCAGTGCATTCCTCTCTCACCTCTTAATTTTATTTTTTTAGGTATCATTCTTTCATATTCAACCCACATCTGTGCCCTCTGTCTATATAGATTCCTTCTAACTGTCCTAATGATGAAAAAGTTCTTATGAGTAACAAGTATCATCTTCCCATGTAGGAATGTCAAGAGTTTAACCTTATTAAATCCCTTGTAATTTCCATTTTCTGTTTAACGTTTTATGCTTCTCTTGAATCTTGTACTTGAAAATCAATTTTTCTATATTTGGGATAGTAATGGAATATAAAGATTCCCCTGTATTGGCTTGGTTTTCAAATTGATTGTGTTAAAAACCAGAGCTTGTTAATCCCACCTGTGGGATGGACTTGTTGATGTGAAAAGAGAGTCCTGAACTGGGAGGAGCTGGTGACTTAGATTTGGAGAGACAAGAGATAGGCAGAAGAACTTTTTGGAAGCAGCACCCTCGTGGAGGCAGAGAGAGAGACTAAGAGAATTGCTGGTGGCCACTTTGAATTGCCCTGGACTTTCGAGACCTGCCCCCTGAACTGCCAAGGACTGAGGAGACATGGCTGCTTTGCTGGTACTTTGTCTGTCTGTTTTGATGTTCTTTTGCCAGATTTGTCCACTGATGAAAGACAGTCCTGTTGAAGAGGTCCTGGAACCTGGCTGTTGGCTAAGAGCTCCTGAGACTGTACTGCAGACAGAGAGTGAATACTGTCCACTGGTGAAGGACAGTGCTGTTGTTGCAGGAGTCTGGGAACCTTTCTGTTGGTTCAGAAGCTCTGAAGAAGGATTTTCTTGTTGTATGTTTACAGAAATCCTGGGAGAGTGTTTTGCTAATGTTTTTAGGGGTTCTAGGACTGTTCTACAGACAGAGGATGAATTAATGAAGGGACTGGCAATGTATCTTGTGGCCTTGCTAAGCCTTGTCTCCCCAGGAACTAAGATTGCTGAGAATTTGCCTTGTGTCAAGATGAAGAAAAGACCTCCATTTGGGTATTAAGTGCTGTGCTTAAACTTGATGTAACTCTGGGGTAGATTCAATTGTGATCCAGGGGTGGGGAACTTTTGACCTTTTTGTGTTCTATGGTTGAACAAATGAATGTACTTTACTTATGTTTGGAAACTAATCTCCATTTGAGAAGAGGGGCTTTGTGGTGGACTAAATGAAGGTACAGCCTAGGGGTGGAATGGTATTTAGAACAGGGACTTTGTAAATGATTGAATGATTGGAAGGTCCTGGGGTGGGGTAGTACTTGGAAATTATTTAATCACACTTAGTAAATGCTGTATTTTGAATGATGTCATGTTTTGATCTTCTCTGTTCTTGGTTGGTCACTGAATAAAATGGAAAGCACCTATGCTGGTATTTTGAACCTTGGGAAGTTGCCTTTCCTTGGCATTACATTACAATATTTCATTGAATATCCACACACCCTCACCCCCAACTCCAAGGATTATATTCAGTTTTGCTGGGTGGGTGATTCTTGGTTGTAATCCTTGCTCCTTTTCCCTCCAGAATATCATATTCCAAGCCCTCAGATCCTTTAATATAGAAAACAGTTAAATCTTGTGCTTTCCTGATTACATCTCCATGGCACTTCAATTGCTTCTTTCTGGCTGTTTGAAATATTTTCTCCTTGACCTGTGAACTCCAAAATTTGACTGTAATATTCCTGGGAGTTTTCATTTTGGCTTCTCTTCTAGGAAGTGTCAATGGATTCTTTCAATTTCTATTATATCTTCTGCTTTGAGAACAATAAAGCAACTTTCCTTGAAAATCTTTTGAAAGATGATTTCCAGGCTCTTTTTTGATCATGGTTTTCAGATAATCCAATAATTTTTTATCTTATCTCTCCTGAATCAGTTTTCCTGGTCAGCTATTCATCCAATGAGATATTTAACAATGTCTTGTATTTTTCATTCTTTTGGTTTTGTTTTATTGGTTCTTGATTTCTCATAAAGTCACTAGCTTCCATTTGCTCCATTGTAATTTTTAAGAAATTATTTTCTTCAGTGAGCTTTTGTATCTCCTTTTCCATTTGGCTATTTCAAGTTTTTAAGGAGTTTTATTTTTCCCTTCAGTGAATTTTTGTGCCTCTTTTTCCATTTGACCAATGCTACTTTTTGAGGCATCTTTTCTATTAGCTTTTTATTTCTTTACCATTTTGCCTTGTCTATTTTTAATGTGTTATTTTCTTCATTATGTGTGTGCACGTGTGTGAGCATGTGTCTCCTTGATCAAGCTGTTGACTTGTTTTTCATGATTTTCTTGTATCACCTTCATTCCTCTTCCCAATATTTTCCTCTACTTCTTTTACTTGGTTTTCAAAATCCTTTTTGAGCTCTTCCATGGCCTGAGACCACTTCATATTTTTCTTGGAGGCTTTGGATGTAGGAGCTTTGACTTTTTTATCTTCTTCTTAGTGTGTGTTTTGATCTTGTCAACATAGTAACTCTCTGTAGTTAGAATTTTTTCTGCTCTTTGCTCATTTTACCAGTCTACTACTTGACTTTTAACTCTTCTTAAAGTAGGACTGCTTCTAGAGTGGAAGGTGTATTGTAAAAACTTTAGGGTTTTTATGCAACTCTTTTCAGAGATACTTCTAGTAATCAGTAAGTTTTTAGTTCTTACAAGCTGTATAATCTAAGGAGAGGTATTTACTACTTTCTTGACCAGCTCTCTGGGCTGTGAGTGACCACATGCACTCTTTTCTGCTCTGGAACTGTGAGGAGGATTTCCCCCTCCACTGTGACTGTAAGCTCTGGTAAGGTAGTGTGCCTCCTCACCCTGGGGCTGACAACCAGTACTGAGACCCAGATCTCAGTATATGCAAAGCAACAGAGTCCTTCCCTGAGTTCCAAAAAAGAAATCCTGTCATCTTTTGATTAGTTTTTCACCTCCCTTACCATCTGTGGGCTGAAAGCTACAGAAGCAGCCACTGATGATTCAATGGGTCCCAAATCTTGCTCCTGGTTTACTGGTGCCTGGTCTGCAATGATGTGCTTGTGCTGAACTATGCTCCTCTGATAAATCTTTCTTGCTGACCTTCTAAGTTGTCTTTGGAGTCTGTGGACTGAGAAGTCTGGAAATCGCCACTGCTTTCACGGTTCATTCACCTGGAGGCCTGCTTCTGGTTTTCTGAGTCATAGTCTGCATTGATGCAGCCTGAATTGAACTGTGCTCTTCTTTCATAATGGTGCAACAGACCCTTTCTGCCAACATTCTAAGTTGACTTTGGGTAGAATATTGTTTCACTCCATCTTTTTGTGGGTTCTGCTGCTCTAGAATATGTTTAGACTTATTAATTAAAGATATTTGGGGAGATTTGGAGAAGAGTTCAGGGAAGTCCTTGGCTTTACTCTGCCATTTTGGCTCCACCTCATTGCAGGTGATATTATTGGCTCCATTTTACAGATGAAGAAAGTCAGGCAAACAGGTTAAATGACTTGTCCAGGGTCATGCAACTAGTACATATCTGTATCTGAATTTGAATTCCAAGTCTGGATCTGTGTCAACTGTAACACCTAGGTGCCTTGAGTGAATATGATAGTATAGCTGTATAATATAAATGAAAGGCAGAGAGAAAACCCTAATGAGAGGAGTAGGCGAGGGTAACCAGGAAAGTCTTTTACAAAATTTGGAAATTTAGCTTAGTCTTAAAGGTACCTAGGTGGGGTAGATAAAGAGGGAGAATATTCCAGACTGGGGGGAATGGGGGGCACAAGCATTAGAGACATATTAGGGAGATAGAGTATTGAGTGTGAGGAAAAGCAAGTACACTGGAACATAATGTGCATGTTGAGAACTTGGGAGCAAAGTGTAAGGTATAAGATTAGAATGTTAGGAAGGGTCGAGATTTGGTTTTTTGTTTGTTTGCCTCCCTGATGTAATAGGGAATCACCAGTATTTGTTTAATAAAATGGTCATAAATGTTCTTTGCGGGGGGGACGGGACAGGGACACTCTCGGAGCTCCATGTGGCTAGAGCGCTTGGCCAAGGGTTGCAGGGTGTGGGTCTGGAGGTGAGTCGAGTGTACGCCATGGCAGCTGTGGTATCAGGAGGCGGTGGACACCATGGTGAAAGGGCTGGAGCATGAGAATATCTGCAAGATTCAGGGTGCCATGTTCCAGTGCCATGCCAGCTGCTGTGAAGATACCCAGGGCTCCATGCAGCAGATTCATCAGTGCATTGAATGCTGCCATGCTCCCTTGGCCCTGGCACAGGCCCTTGTGACCAGTGAACTGGAGAAATTCCAGGACCACCTGCTCAATGCACCATGCACTGTAATGACAAAGCCAAAGACTTGATGCATTCTGGGAGCAAGGAGCAGCAGGTGAAGAGGCAGCTAAGAGTCCTGTGTGACCAAATGTGTGGATGACCACATGCACCTCATCCCTACCATGACCAAGAAGTGAAGGATTCCCTGGTATCTGTTGCAAAATAGTCATTGTCAGTAGTCATCTAGGGTGGGACAATGGGTGTACTTGTAAAAATGTATGGAAATTTTTACCTTTCAGTGAAAATCTAAGAATGAAGAAATTGACACTGGTAGCAAGTTTAAGAATACCTTTATGGGAATTTTATATCTGCCTCTGGACTTTCTTGGTTCCATTATATGTTTTAACCCATAGGTGAAGAAACAGAAGAAACTGGTCCTCCGATTTGGATTGGAGACAGCATGGAGGGCTGATAGTACCCAGGTCCAACCCTTCAGGGAAGATGACTTCTGTTTTATCTGTTGGATCTGTTAACTGCTTTCAGCTGGTTGAGAGGTATTCCATTCCTAGAAGCTGGAATAACCCTTTGGGTTTATAGGTATTAACAGTTCTCTTCCCCAACCTACCTCCCATTTTGTATGAATCGCTGAGGTAGCCGTCCACATTTTTTTGGTGCCAACTTCACAGCCACCTGATTGAACCATTTCCCATAGACCAGAAAGCAACAGCCATGAGTTCACTGCTGATTGGAAAAGAGAAGCACAGTTGTGCTTTTCTCCCCAGTATGAGAACGTTCCATTCAGAGAGGAGTCTAGGGAAAGAGGGTTACTTCGATTAGAGCTCTGAGCAGCTGCCAGGTGGTCTTTTCTTTGATGAAGACAGTGCTCAGGTGAACTTTCAGCTGAGACACCAAGAAAGAGCATAAATGGGAAATCTTGCACCAGGCATGTGAAGCTCAGGTTCCTTCACGCTGGCTTTTCCAGGACTGCTGCTCAGGTGACTTTTTCTTGCCTTCTGGAAGGTATGACAGAGGCAACACTTCATTTAAAGTGTTTTATGAGACTAACATGAAACAGTTTTGAGTGAAGGCCAAAGAAAGCCTCTCTTTGCTTGCAAAATAATCTCTCTCTTTTTTTTTAAAGCAATTGGGGTTAAGTAACTTGCTTAAGGTTACAAGGCCAGTTATTTCTGGGTGTGGTGCTAAGTATCCAAGCCCGGATTTGATCCCCAGGTCATCCCAACACTTGAACTGGTGCTCTTACTCGCTGAGCCACCTGGCTGCCCCTAGCAATTGGGATTAAATAACTTGCTCAAGGTTACACGGCCAGGTGTTTCTGGGTGGGTGCTCAGTGTCTGAGCCCGGATTCGATCCCCAGGTGATCCTAACACTGGAGCTGGTGCTCTTACTTGCTGTGCTACCTGGCTGCCCCCTTGCAGAACAATCTTAAGCCTCTTGCTTAATGGAAAGGTAGATGACTGGTTTGGGGAAAATTTAGTTTTCCCCAAAGTTGAAAAGATGTGATACCTGACCCTGGTACTCTTCATCAAAAACAGCTTGTTGAGAGGACTCTCTTAGGACAGGGAAGGGTAGAAAAACAATTTAAATTTCTAAGCAGGTTGCAAAGGAGTGCTTTTGTCTACCCCGGAGTACAGGAGGCAGCGAGCACCAATTATCCAGTTATCACTTGGTTAAAACTTTGAGCAACATGTTAGTACCAGGCCTTGTGTTGGAAAAGATCTTGTTCTCTCTCTCTCTTTTTTTTTTTTAAAGCAATCGGGGTTAAGTAACTTGCTCAAGGTTACACGGCCAGGTGTTTCTGGGTGGGTGCTC
>NW_027185715.1:6760245-6785744 GCF_028583685.1 Petaurus breviceps papuanus | reverse complement strand
GCAACATGTTAGTACCAGGCCTTGTGTTGGAAAAGATCTTGTTCTCTCTCTCTCTTTTTTTTTTTTAAAGCAATCGGGGTTAAGTAACTTGCTCAAGGTTACACGGCCAGGTGTTTCTGGGTGGGTGCTAAGTATCTGAGCCCGGGATTCGATCTCCAGGTCTTCTCAACACTGGAGCCGGTGCTCTTACTTGCTGTGCTACCTTGCTGCCCCTATGATCTTGTTCTCTTTATACCAACTTCTTACTGAATGATTAACATAGCCTTCCTGTTCAGTGTTTCAAGGCTATGTCATATTTTCCTAGTGGTTTGATGAAAAAATAAACAGTTTGATTATTTTTTACTTCCCCTAAAAAAAAAAAAAAGAAATATTCTTTAGGAAATGACTTTAGCAGTTGAGAGGAGGGTAGACTGGATTGGGAAAAAATTTGAAGCAGAAAGGCCAGCCATCAAGCTATTGCAATGAGAGAGATACAAAGTCAGGAGGGTTTATACTAGGAGACTGGCTATGTGAGTTGGGAGAAGGGTCAATCAATCAGGTCAACTAGTGTTTACTAGACTCCTACTTACCATATGCCAGGATTATGTTTAAGTGCTGGGGATAGAGAGGAAGGCAAAATCTGATGCCTCTTCCAAAATAGAAAGCTTCTTTTGAGGATGAGTATACATCAAACAGAAGAACATAAACCATTAGTTGTGTTAATTCTATTTCCCAAGTCTGTGTCTGGTGTTGTAAGGACTCGAGTACCACATGCAGAGTCCCTGAATCTTTTTTTTAAAGATTGACCCCAAAAGGAATGCAAATTGAGTATCAGTTGAGGTACATGCCATATGTTGTACCTTCCTTTTTTTTTTTTTTGCTTCTAGAAGGAGCAGCCATGGGAAATAAAAGAAACCAAGGTGTTTCTTCCCTAGAACTACTGGCTTTGGAGTGGCCTATGATGTTTAGAAGAGGCTGCAGGTGCACAGCCATGTGGTAGATAGGTGTTTTCTCCTGAACTGTTTTATTGCTTATATTATTCCTAAGCCTCGAGTTAAAAACCTATATACAGCCAAGCATGTTTCTACTCTTTCTGTAGGGAGCAACTCCATTATGCTGAGGTCACATGTTTGAGGTGCAGAGAAATATATGAGTTCCTGGAAAAGACAGGGCTTGAGAGAAAATTCTGATTCTAAATTCACACTATCTTTACCTCCCAGCATGAAAAGAAGGCTCACTTACCCATGGAGAAGCAGAGCTGGGAGATAGAAAATTACCTAACTTTTGGGGAAGTTGGCATTTCCTCAACCTTCCATTCTGCTCTGCTGAGCCATCTCTATAATGCTATTCTTCTAATCTGCAGTTAAAGAATAGATATCACAGCAGTAGGAAGTTTTTTTTTTCTTTTCAATGCTTTAATTTTGTTTGTTTGTTTGTTTTTCAGAATACCATGAGAAAATAGAGCATTTTTCAGGAAGTTTATTCCTATTCTTTATGAAAAAGGTCAGCAGAGTGGAACATTGCAATTGTTAGAGTAAGAATTGAACACCTAAGGACAAAGTACTTTTTGCTCAATAGAGTGAGTGTAATGACTAGCATATACACCTATTATATAAACAAAGACAAATTGAAACTCATATCCTGTCCTAAAGGACCTTAAATTTTATTGGTTGTGGTGGTGGTGGTATAATAGGATATTTAGACAGATAAGCAAATGCAATGTAATTTCAGGGGGAAGAGAGTAGAAATAACTATGGAGACAAGGAAAGACTTTGTATAGGATGTGGTACCAAAGTAAATCTTGAATGATGTCAAAGATTCTTTAAAAAAATAATTTTTGGGAAAAACATTGCATGAACATGCAATCCCACTGAGTTTGGAAATAGAAAGCTGAATTCAGGGAATTTAGTTGACCAGTTAGGTTTGAATGGAGAATTCATGAAACACAATAATAGCAAATGTCTGGAAAGGTAAATTGGAGTTAGATGACTAAATACTTTAGGGGAAGCTACATTATATAGTGGATAGTAAATTGGAGTTGGAATGAGTAAGATGAGTTCAAATACAGGCTCAGAGACTTACTAACTATATGACATAGAGCAAGGCACTTAATCTCTGTCTGCCTCAGTTTCCTCAACTGTAAATAATAGTACCTGCCACCCAGGGTCATTGTGAGCATAAAAGGAGATAGCATTTTAAAGTGCCAGGCTCATAGTAGGTTTCTATCTTTATGCAAATTGCCTTCCTCCAAATAAGTTTACATTTTGTCTCAGGTGCAGTAGGGAACCAATCTTGGTCCAGAAAGTCACATTCTTATTCAAAAGATTGTTTAGGCAACAAGGAAGAAAATGGAATTGGATCTGGGTGGAGGTGAGGGTGGGTTCTTAGAAGCAAGGACTGTATTAAGATTATTGCAACAATCCTGATGAGCAATGAGGAAGGTCTGAACCAGCCAGGCAGAACAGATAGGAGTTTGTTTATTTGTTGGTTGGTTGGTTGGTTTTTAAAGGGTAGTGTCTTTATCATTAGTAAAAGCCATTTCTTTCAATTCTCAAGTGACTCTAGAAAAAGGAAATAGTTTCTATGTGCCAGAAATCAGTTATCTCTTTTAAAGTGATGCTAACACTCTACATTGTAAAAGAGAAACTACATTAATTTAGATCCTGGGACTTTTTAAAATTCTGTATTGTATTTTCAGTTGAAATAAATGATCTAATACTCTTTAAATTATATTGAAGATAAACTATATTTTCTTTTTTAAATGACCATAATTATTATGCTGCTGACTTTATCCCTTAAAAATACATTTGTGAATGAAATGCTGAGAAGACTTTTATGACAATATTGCTTCTTGGATGACCTAGAGACAATCCAGGTAAATTTTAAAAGGAAACTTTAAGGTGAACAGCTTTCCTCATAATTACTTATTAGTAATACCAAACTTTTATGACATTTTCATTATTTTCATATTTTTTGACTTAAGATTTTACAAATTGCTTACTTATTTTACTTTGAGGGTATTTAAATAAAGCCCAAAGTGAAATATTTTATTTGTAAAATCTCTAGGAGTGATTTATGAGCTACCAGCATTTTTGGCCAACAAATGTATATAAATAATTTTGAGTTTGGATACCTAAAGGAAATAAACAAGCATTACTATGTAAAATTGTATTAATTTCTTTTCCTTTATGATTATAAGTATCATATGGGGTTTCATGCTAGTTCAGACAAACTCATAAAAATAATTGATACAACTTTCCAGTAATTCAATCCCTATTTATTGATATTTTGGGAAAAAAAATTATTGTGGGTCTGCAATTTGATGTCACCTACTACTTTTTACCTATTTATCTGCCTCATGTTTCTTATCATTAGGTCTATGGAATAGAGATTATATTACTTTGGTGGAAGGATCCTTGTCTTGCATAGAATAAAAATTACTGTAACTTAAAATCAAAATTCTATTTTTTACTACTAGGGACTTGAAAAAAAATCAACATTTACCCATAAGGAAAGAAAGAACAGCAAAAAGAGCCCTGCATATTAAAAATAAATTTAAAAAATTCCCATCTGCTTCTTTATTTTCCCATAACTTTTTCTTATCTCACTGCTTGGAGTGCTTCAGATTCTTTAACACAATGGTAGTTTTAAAAAAATGTTTTCAAGTGTTATATGTCTATTCTTTTCACTAGTAAACTTTCCTGTTTTTTATATTCATAATTGCTAGTTTTGATGGTTACCATTTTGTAGTGTAGTTTGAGACCTACTTCTACAAGATCCCTTTCCTTCTCCATTTTCCTCCATCATTTCCCTTGAAATTCTTTACTTTTCACTTCTGTAGATAAATTATTATTTTTGAACATGAAGAAAACTATAAAATTTTATTTTTATTTTGTTTTTGATTTATGAAATAAAGGAAGCATTTTCATAACAAAAAAACAGATGGTTGCACATGAAATTGTAAATCTATTATCTATGTTACTATTCCTTTTAAATTTATAATAAAGTTATGAAATGAATTTCTTTTTCTCCTTTTTTTCCCCTCCCCTCACCAATAACAATTTTGTTTTTTACTTAAAGATATCCTCTTTTTGCAGGGGGGAGTGAAGCAATTGGGGGTAAGTGACTTGCATTGGGTCACACAGCTAGTAAATGTTAAGTATGTGAGGTCAAATTTGAACCTAGATTCTCCTGACTCTAGGACTGGTGCTCTGCCCACTGTGCCACCTAGTTGCACCTGAAACCCTTTGTAAGTGATGCAAATTTTGCTCATTATTCCTTTGGCTCCAGATTGAAACAATGGGGATGAATGTACCTAGAAACTGTGACTTTTACATAGCAAGAACATTGTAGGGGATGTTATAAAAAAACTGCAAACCATATAATTCTAGAACAATGTGACTGGAACCTTAATTTGATTTAATTTAGGCTTCAAGTTGGGGAGAGAGGATAAACAATGAGTAGGAGGCACCATTTTTCCTATATTGCAATAAAATTTTAAGAAAGCACTCTAATTCCTTTTTTTTTGGGGGGGGAGGTCCTAAAACCCAAGTCAAGAAAAGATAAAACAAAGAAAGAACCATTTTAGTGCCAAAACAATAGAAATTTGGGCAATGTATAAAAAAACAAATAATGTACTATGATCAAATTAGACTTATACCAGGTATGAAAGGATGGTTCAACTTTAGGAAAACAATTAGTATTATTAGACCATCAAAACTACATAATTAAATGTAATAAATAAAAATAATATAAACTATATTTTATATAGTTTATATAAAAATAATAAAAACTACATAAACAGACTTAAGAAAGTATTACAAAGAAAACAATGCTTGTATTATTCTAGAAGTCTTAAAAATAAGAAATAGGGGACTATTTTAATACACTTATATAGATTTATGAATCTATATGTATATATCAGTTAAATTAACCTTTTACTACATGCCAACCACTATGCTAAACTTTGAGAATAAAAAAGTAGAAACAGTCCCCTTCCTCAAGAAGTGTACATTCTAAAGGTGGGGGGGGGGAGGAAATATGGAAACAACTAGTTACCTACCCGATACATACACAGAGTAGATACAATATAATCAGAAAGAAAAAGACATTAGCAGCTGGAAGACTAGGGTGGCCTCCTACAGAAAGTGGCTTTTAAGGTCAGTCTTAAAGGAAGAGAGAACAACTAAAAGGCAATGGTGAAGGGAAGCACTGCCAAGGAAAAGGCCCAGAGACAAGAGATACTGGTAGTATGCTGTGTTGGAGGAAGTGCAAATAGGTTGGTAGAGCTATACCAGAGTTTTTAGAGGAAAATAAGATTTATAGCTGGAATGGTAAGGAACATCAAGCGAAAGACTTTATATATTTGTTCTCGGAGGTAATGAAGAGGATTAGAGCTCACTGAGCAAGGGGTAGGGTGACATGATCAGACCTTTGCTTTAGAAAAATTGCTTTAGCAGCTGAGTGAAGGGTGGACTAGAATGAGAAGAGATGGGCAGGGAAACTAGTAAGAAAACAAGGACAGCCATCCAGGCAAGAGATGATGAGGTTCTGACCTAGAGTTGTGGTTATGAAAGTAGAAAAAGTAATGTCTATAAGATATCTGGTGAAGGTAGAAGTGGAAAGATTCATCAGTGGACTGGATATATGTGAGTGAAAGTGAGGAATTAAGAATTACAGTAATAATTGAGGATATGGGAGAGGGGTGAAGCCCTGAAGAGTAATAAGTAAGTTGGAAGTAGAATAAGTTTTTGGGAAAAAGCTAAATTTGGCATTGAACTCATGACATTAATTGATAATCTCAGTGATTAGTTATCTTATTTTTCCCTTTCATTTCTATACTATTTATCAGAATTTTACTTTGCCTTTTTTGTATGATAATGCATAAAGCGAATCAAGGTATAGAGAAGATTTCTGAGTTTGTTCAAATTATTCTAAAATTAAATTTAGCTCTTTCTGTGGGAAGTAAGTTAAATTTCAATTGGTAAGTCTCTCATTAGTCAGACTTTTGATGAAATTACTTTGGTCATCTTGCTTAATATTAAATGGTCCCTTCTTGTCTTCACAAGAACACAGGATCCAATGCCAATTTTTTAAAATGTAACTTATAGGCACTGACATTATGTACCTTGTGATTTTCACCAAAGTTGAATTTTTGGTGATTTTGAATAAGGAAAGCAATGAGCCCAGAGCTAAAGTATTCTTAGATATAATATAATTTAAACTTTCATTTTATAGAACAGGAAACTGAAGCCAAAGTAACTGAAAATGTTCCTTAGAGTGAGTAAAGAAATCGAAGGTAAAATGGCTTCCCAAAATCCAAAGAAGTAATAAGTATCTTATGGAATTACATTTTCTTTTCATCAAAACCCTTATTTCACTTGGTATGGACTGATGAAGCTGATAACAGAATTATGATTTCAGTATTGGATGGATCCAGAGGTATTCTGGTAAATGTTTCTGGAAACAGATGATATATGTTTAAATTTAATCTCATTATTAACATTATCTCATTACTTTTTCAGTGTACAAAATAAATAAGCAAGAAATCAAGCCCTTTGTTTTAGTTTTTGCCTATTTCTAATGCATAAATGCATACAATAATAATAAATGCATACATAGATGCATAAATGCATCTAATTATCGATGAATAATTTAACAGATGTTTATTGAGCACTCATTGTTTTACACAGTCAGGCACTAGAATGTGATATTGCCTCTTCCTTCATTTAGTATATAATTTTCTTGAGTAGGGAATACTTTTATATATTAAAAATGTATATAATAGGGACTAAAACTTTATGGCAAAGTATAAAAATATAATAATACATAGAAGAGTGACTGCAAAAGGGATAGTAAAGCTCTTTTAGAATATTGGATTTGACCTGAATCCTTATGAATGGATAGAATTTGAATAGGCAGAGTATTCTTTGCTCAGTACATCTTTGATAAATGATGTCTTTATCAGAGAAACTTGCTATAATTTTTGACATTATTTCATTTTCCATAATACCTTTTAGCAAAATGTAGTTTGTCTGATTATCACTCTTAATTAGGTCTATTTTTGCTTTTTTTTTTGAGATCATGATTGCTACTCTTCTTGTTTATTTTTAGTTCCATTGAAAAATATTTGATTCTATTCCAATGCTTTATTTTAACTCTGTGTGTTTCCTTCTGTTTCAAGTACATCTCATAAATAACATATTGTTGGATTCTGGCTCCTTAAGCCATTCTGCTATCTGCTTCTGTTTTGAGTTGAACTCATCCCATTCACATTCACTGTTATGAATACTAACTACCGTGTTTTCCCGATAATAAGACCTATCCCAAAAATAAGCCCTCCCCTTACTGTGTAAGATTCCTCTAAAATAAGCCCTCCCCCGAAAAAAAAGCCCTATTGAGATTGCTGCTGTAGTGAAGGTGATCCCCTGCGCTACACGCTACATTACTGTACCCTCTGTATGCACCCCCCCCCCCCCCGAAACACATGCCGCGCTCCAAGCTGCATCCAATCAGAGCTGCAGCAGTGAGCGCGTCATCCTGTTCTTCCCCAGTGATTTGCTTGCTGGCGCCATTGAGAGCAGTGCCGCGGAGAAGAGCTGAGGCAGGACAACATAAAAACCCGGTATGTAAGCGGGAGTGAGGGGGCATGATGGAGGATAAAAAGGGCATGATGGAGGAAAAAAGAAGAACTCAGGGGGCATGATGGAGTGAAAAGAAGGACTGATGGTCATAATTTTATTATTCTGTCTGTTTTGACCCCCAGACATGAGTACAAAAAGAAAGAGCTATACTGTTGAGTATAAGAAAGCAATTGTAGAGGAGTCACATTGCAAGAATCTTGCAGTTTTATGTAAAGAAAAACTTTTGGATCTTCGAATGGTCAGAAAATGGAGAGCAGATTATAATAACCTCAATCAACAGGTGGATGAGGGAAAAGGGAAAAAGTGCAGGTCTGGATCAGGTCGGCAGCCCTTATATCCTGACTTGGAGATCCTCATTGGTGAATGGATTCCTGACAGGAGAGCAAAGGCCTTGGTTGTGCGCAGGGCTGATATTCAAGCATTTGCCCTTTCAATGGCACCAGAGTTTGAAATGGTCTCAGAAGGATTCAAAGCATCACAAAACTGGTTGGATGGTTTCCTTCAATGGTACAGGTATGAACTGTCCCTAAGAAGATCAACAACACTGTTTAAGCTGGAAGATGCTGAAGTTATTAAACGTGCACTTGCATTCAAGTCCTTTATTGATAGGATCGACATTTCCAAGTACCAAACCTGCAATATGATTGCTATGGATGAAACTGCAGTGTTTATGGGACAAGGATCTCAAACAACAATTCATCACAGGGGTGCAACGTCAATCTACATTCCCATCACTGGCTATGAAAGTGCACGGGTCACCTGTGTTTTGGCAATTCGTTTGGATGGAAAGAAAGCCACACCTCTAATCATCAGTAAGGGCAAGAAAGATAAGATTGAACGTGTATCTGGCATTTACGTTCTTGAAACCAAAAAAGCCTGGTGTACACAAGCCGTTATAAGAAAGTGGGCTGATTTCATGCTGACACTTGTTATGCAAGGTAACCAAAGAGGTCTGATAGTCTGGGATTCAGCCAACACTCACCGTGCTAAAGAAATTAAGAACTTCCTTGCAGAGAGAAGAATAGATCAAGTAATGATTCCTGCAGGAATGACTGCCTATCTCCAGGCCCTTGATATTGCAATAAAGAAGCCATTCAAGGACCATTTGTGCATGGAAGTCAATGACTACATTGAAAATAGAATGGAAAGAAATCAGTGTGGAAACTTTGTGAAGCCCTGTCTGCAAGAAGTCGTGACTTGGGTGAAGAAGTCATGGGATAAAATTACTGACAGCTGTGTCACCAAGGCACTACGAGCAGGTTACCTGGACAAGACATTCATTTAAAGAGAGCTATATTGCTGGACATGACAGATTGGGTCCACTTCTTCTGAAGGAAATGGAGGCGCAAGACATCCAGGACGGAATTCAGGGTATGGACACTTATGACGATGTTGTTGAAGAAGATGACATAATCATTATTGAATAAAGGTACATTTTTTTGTTCACATTTACCTGTTTATTAAAATTGCTGTCAATGTTCATTAAAATAAGCCCTCCCCTGAAAATAAGCCCTCTGGTGTTTTTCTGTCCAAAAAAATAATAAGACAGTGTCTTATTATTGGAGAAACACGGTATGTATATCTCTCCATCCCATTATCTTCTATTTCTTCTGTTTACCTTGTATCCTAAAAAAGTTCATTTTGCTTTAAACCATTGCTTCTCTTAATCTGCCCTTCTCTTTATAAAGCTCTCCCTCCCATTCTCTTATTATTCTCCTCTTCTATTTCCCTATTGGACAAATTACATTTCTATACACAACTAGTGTATGTATTTATGTATGTGAGTATATTTCCCTCTTTGAACCAACTTCAATGAGAAAGAAGTTCAAATATCGCCTGCTTCCACCACCCATTTTCCCCTCCACTATAAAAGCTCTCTCTCATACACCTCTTTTATGTGAGAAAAATTTCCCTATTCTTCCACTTCTTATCCCTTTCTCTCAGTGTATCATTCCTTCATTTTTTTTTTGTGGGGGACATCATAATTGATTCACTCCTATGACCTCTGTCTATGTGAACTTTTTAAATTGCTCCAATAATGATAAAGATCTTGGGATTTGCATGTACCATCTTTCCATATAGGAGTATAAATAATTTTACTGAATTCCTTATGTTTACTCTTTCATTTTTCCCTTTTTATGCTTTTTTTTAGTTCTGTGTTTGAAAATTAAAATTTTCTATTCAGCATCCATTAGGAATGCTGTCATTAATGCAATAAGAGCAGCCACTGTGAATATATATATATATATATATATATGTATTCAAAACTAAACCAGCATAACATTTGTCCTGCACACAAGGGCGATGCAAAATAGCATTATATAAATATAGAAAGATAAAGCTCACCTTTAATAGAAATATTTATATACATCACCAGACCAAGGGAGCACTAACATCTGGGTTCACATATACAACCAGGGACCCTTTAATGATGGCTACCCAGAATCTCATCTGGGAAATTAAAAAGTTCTCCGGCAAAATGTCTTTCCCATGAGAGTCCCAAGGCAAAATATCAGTTTCCTAGAATATATAAAGCTCAGGGCCAGAAAGTGAGAAAACCTATGTGACCCACCACCTGATTGGTTCAATGCCAAAAGGCACAAAACTGTATGTGACCCAACACCTGATTAAAATGCGTTATAAATATGAACTGGGCCAGAGTTCAAAGGCAAAATGCCTGTGTTATAAAGGACACTGGGTTGATTCTGTCTGTTCTTAGAAGGGTGGTCATCACTTCAAGGAAGAGGAATCAGTTATATATACTCTTATCTTTAGATCTGGGAATGAGCCTCCTGTTACAAGGAGAAAAGGGAACATATGTAGTCATATGGGCCTATAAATATACAGGGAAGATGTTCTGATCCTTCAAATGTTTACAATTTAACATCAGCCTGGGAAACTGATATTGGTATGGCCATGGATTCTGGTAAACTGAACTTTAAGAAAAAAAAAAAAACTCCACTTTATATACACTAAAATCCACCCCACTTATACCAAAATTCACCCTGCTTACAAATGGTTGAAGGTCTTCTATTTCACTAATCATTCTTTTTTTTTCCTGAAGTATTCCACTCAGCTTTGGTGAGTAGGTAATTCTTGAATATAATCCTAGCTCCTTTGCCACCTGGAATGTCATATTCCCAGCCTTCTGATTCTTCAGTGTGGAAACTGATAAATCTTGTATGATCCCAGCCATGGATCCATGCTATTTGAATTGTATCTTTCTGGCTCCTTAAAATGCTCTCTATTTGGCCTGGGATTTTGCTATAATATTCTTGAGGATTTTCATTTTGGGATCTTTTTCAGGAGGTGATTTGTGGATTCTTTCTATTTCTATTTCTCCCTTTGGCTCTAGGGTAATAGGGGCAGTTTTCCTTGCTATTTTCTTGAAATATGATGTCTAGTTATCTCTTTAATTTTGCTTTTCAAGTAGTCCAAGAATGCTTAAATTCTCTCTCTCTAATCTACTTTACAGATCAGTTGGCATCATAATAGGTCTTCATCTTTTGTTTCAGTCTTTCATCTACCCTTGTTTACTGTGTGTGTGGAAATTGTGTTAGACCATGTTCTCTATATTTTTTCTGGAACAACTAAAACTTTTATGATTCTAGCCTGTTTTATCTACTGTTTCACTCTTATTTTCTTTGGGTACTTAATGCCATCATTTTCAAGGATCATGGCAGTATCTTGAACCAGAGAGTTTAAGACTTTGTGCAGGCTTTGTAAAATCAAAGATGAAGGTTGATGACTTCCTTCCCAGGTTTCCAGGCTTTAGACTCCAATTTGTGTCTAGACTATGATTCTAGTATAGTGATTGGTTCCACTTCCTATTAGATAGCTGAAAAGTTCAGCATAGTCAGAGTGATTCTGCTGTTGGTCTAGTCCTGTTCTAAACCAAAAGATGACTCTCTTCTATTCTGGAGACCTGGACTGCTGACCCAGTACAGTTCAGAATGCTTTGAGATAAGACTTCAACCAGTCTTTTCTGTCAGAACTGAAGGAATTTGCTGGATTTGGCTTGATAACCTCTGGGAGACACTATGCTGCTGGTTTACTTCTGTTCTCACTCAGGGACTGAACCTCTGACATGCTCTGGGCAAACTGGAATGCTGCTTTAACCCTATTCTGGGTTTGGAGCTGTCTGGAATCTACTTTTGACAATACTTCAGTTATCTGTTTTAAGCCCTAGGGGCTGAGTTTGCAATCTCGACCCCTCCGTAATGGTTACTTGAGTCTGAGACTGAATCTGGGAAATTGTTCCACCCCTTTTTCAAAATTTTCACCAGAGTCAATTGTCTAGGGGTTAAATTTGTGGTCCTGGAATGGATACCCCCAGTTGAATTCTTAGATTTTCTGAGCATTTAATCAGTTTGAAGCTCTTAGAGTTTTGTTCTAGTAGTTGGTGCAATGGAGGCTAGGTGTCAGTTAGGGCTATAACTACTTTCTCTTGCTTCAACATCTTGGCTGGTATCCTGAGTATGAACTTCTTAATCTTCTCTAGGTCTAATCTAGCCTTGTTAATTATAATTATCCAGTACTCAATTTTGTAGCATTCTTCATTATTTTTTTCATTGTTCTATTCTATGTGTACATTTACTTCAAGGTCCCGTTTTCTTTTTTTTTAAATTTAGTTTTTGGAGAGCAATTGGGGTTAAGCGACTTGCCAAAGGTCACAGGGCTGGTAAGTGTTAAGTGTCTGAGGCTGAATTTGAACTCAGGTCTTTCTGACTTTAGGGCTGGTGCTCTATTAACTGTGCCACCTAGCCGCCCCAAGGGTCTTGTTTTCTTAACTCTGTATTAGTTTATATGTCTTTTCATGATTCTCTGAATTTTTTATGCTTTTTCCTTCTTATATTGCAATCATGTTCCATCACATTCGATTTATCACAATTTGTTTAATTATTTCCCAAACAATGGGCACCTATTTTGTTTCCAATTACTGCCATTCAAAATATTGTTGCAATGAATATTAATGTGAGAGATTCCTTTCTGTCTTTAACTTCTTTGAAACATTTGCCCAGTAAGTAGATTTCTGTGTCAAAGGGTATTTATGTTTTAAGCACTTATTTTTAAGCATAATTCCAAATTGCTTTTTTTGTAATGGTTATGCTAACTTACATTTGTACTTTTTATGACCTTTTGTAAGTTTTATGTGCAGAATGAAATAATTATTTCAGCTCTTGTGAACATGAACTTAGATTTCCTAAATTTTACCATCCGAATAATCAAAGGATTAAATTGAATGAATGTTGTTTTGGACAAAATTCTTTGTTTCTCTTCTTTCAAAGAATAAAATAAGATGTTGAATGCTCAGAGAAATAAATGTATGAATTGCTTTTGAATAAATGTGTATTCACACTCTTTTGTAACTGTCACATGAGATTTAAAGGTCATATCTGGGGACAAGTGCTTTGTTGTTTTAATAAAACCATGCTAAAGTTGTTTTCTTTAGATCTGAAATGCCGATTTTTATTTTTACATTTTAAGGACAACACTTTAGCATCACCAGCTACTAAACAATTGTCCTTGATCCTTACTCATAAGAAGTAACAATGAGGAGAAGGTTACAGAAAAACACATTGTACAAAACATGTACTCTCATCTACTCTTCCTAACTATATTATTGTCTGCTTTCTTAGACCTGGAGGTCTAGAAATAGGCAGAGCATGACCCTAAAATTGTTGACAGCCAATCAGAAACTTTAATATAGAAACCCTAAAGGAAACAAAAAACAAACAAACAAAAAGGTGGAAACAGGTTTTTGGTTCACATTGTTTTATTCTTGGTAATAGAATGACAATTCCATTAATAATAATGTGTTTTGAGAACCCCAGTTGAAAGACTAGCCATTTCCTTTTGCACTCTAGAGCCTTACTATAACTTTGAATCTTAAGCATAATCCTCTAATTCAGTAAGTGGCATTCAATGGGCCCAAAATGGAGGTAAATAATGGTTCACTTAGATTCATCTCCATGGTAATTTTCAAAGGCATAATGTTACAATAAACTTATTCAATATATTAAACTATATGTATGTGCATGTGTATGTGTAGGAATATGCATATTAATAAGTATATGTATATGTATGTGTGTCTGTTCCTACCACAAAGATAGGTTACAATTTAACCATTTAATTTAATAAAATAAACATTTGCCACATTACTAGAGCCACAAATAACTGTGTTGAATTTATTTTTAGATGTCCAGCACCCAATATATATACAAACGCAGTTATTACAAGCAAACTAATAAAATGCATGAAATCAGTGTCAGGCGAGTGAGACCCTCTGGCCTCTACAACTCTGCCATTTTGAAGTCCAAGATAGTTTTTTCAATCAGTATGTCATTGTATGTTATATACTTCCCCCCTTATAATGTCTAAGTTAATAATAAGGAATATTAAGATTAGTATTGTCTTAGAAAATATAGACAGGTTTAATAGTAGATGGGTTTCTATACCTCAGTACCTATATATCTTATTTCCCAGTTGAATGTAAAAAAAATGTTTTTAACATTTGTTTTTAAAACTTTGTGCTCCAGATTTTTTTCCCTTCTTCCTTCTTCATCCCCCCCCCACTAGGAAGATAAGCAATTCAATATAGATTGTACATGTGTAGTTACCCAAATCATTTCCATAGTATATATATTGTAAAAGACTAAAAATATGTCCCTCCATCCTATCTGCCCCCCCACTTACACTATTTTCTACTTTGACCCTGTCCCTTTTCAAAAATGTTTGCTTCTAACTGCCCTCTCCCCCAATCTGCCCTCCCTTCTATCCTCTCCCCTCTTATCCCCTACCCCCCTATTTTACTATATGGTAAGATTACCAATTGAGTGTGTATGTTATTCCCTCTTTAGGTCAAATTTAATGAGAATCAGGTCTTCCCATTCCGTTTCACCTTCCTGCTCTTTTTCTCCATTATAATAGTTTTCTCTTCCCTCTTTTATATGAGATAATTTACCCTAATTTAGCGCTGCCTTTCATCTTCCCCCAATAAAATCCTCTCTCACCTCTTAATTTTATTTATTAGATATCATCCCTTCATATTCAACTCATCCTGTGCCCTCTGCCTATGTATACATAAACATACAAATGCCCACACTCACATACATATTTATATGCACATGTATCCTCTTATACATACATATGTATGTATGTATACATATATATGTCCTTCAGCTCTCCTCATACTTAGAAAAGTCTTATGAGTTACAATTATTATTTTTCCATGTAGTAATGTAAATAGTCCAACTGTAATAAGTTCCTTATGATTTCTTTTTCCTGTTTACCTTCTCATGCTTCTCTTGCTTCTTGTATTTGAAAGTCAAATTTTCTGTTCAGCTCAGGTTTTTTCATCAAGAATGCTTGAAAGTCCTCTATTTCATTGAATGACAATATTTTCCCCTGTAGCAGTATACTCAGTTTTGCTGGGTAAGTGATTCTTGGTTTTAATCCTAGCTACTTTGGCCTCCAGAATATCATATTCCAAGTCCTTCAATCCCTTAATGTAGAAACTGCTACATTATCTTGTGTTATCCTGATTGTGTTTCCACAATACTCAAATTGTTTCTTCCTGACTACTTGCATTATTTTCTTCTTGACCTGGGAACTCTGGAATTTCTCTGTAAAATTCCTCAGAGTTTTCTTTTGGGGATCTTTTTCAAGAGGTGATCAGTGAATTCTTTCAATTTCTATTTTGCCCTATGGTTCTAGGAAATCAGGGCAATTTTCCTTGAGAATTCCTTGAAAGATGGTGTCTAGACTCTTTTTTTGATCATGTCTTTCAGGTAGTCCAGTAATTTTAAAATTATCTCTCCTGGATCTATTTTCCAGGTCAGTGGTTTTTCCAGTAAGATATTTCACATTGCCTTCTATTTTTTTTGTTTGGATCTGTTTTATAGTATCTTGATTTTTCATAAAGTCATTAGCTTCCAATTGCTCCAATATAATTTTGAAGGAGTTATTCTCTTCAGTGAGTTTTTGAAATTCCTTTTCCATCTGGCAAATTCGACTTTTTTTTTTAAGCAATTGGGGTTAAGTAACTTGCTCAAGGTTACACAGCCAGGTGTTTCTGGGTGGGGTGCTGAGTATCTGAGCCCAGATTTGATCAGATTTGATCCAGGTCATCCCAACACTGGAGCCGGTGCTCTTACTCGCTGAGCCACCTGGCCTCCCCTAGGCAATTGGGGTTAAGTAACTTGCTCAAGATTACATGGCCAGGTGTTTCTGGGTGGGTGCTAAGTGTCTGAGCCTGGGATTCGATCTCCAGGTCATCCTGACACTGGAGCTGGTGCTCTTACTCCCTGTGCTACCTGGCCACCCCCGCAAGTTTGACTTTTTAAAGCATTCTTCTCCTCATTGGCTTTTTGGGCCTCTTTTGCCATTTGAATTAGTCTATTTTTTATGTTGTTATTTTCTTCAGTGTATTTTTGGGTTAGACTTGTGACATTATAAATCTACTTGTGACTCTTTCACTGGTGCCCTTGGGTTATGTGGCTTACATGTTGCTTTCTTTAATCCTACAAAAAGATATCATGCTCCTGAATGAACTCTCTAGCAAGGGAGTACAAAACCTCAGTTGCCCAGCAGGTGGAATTCTACTTGAACCATTTGGAGTGACTAAACCTGAATCTCTTTGACACATACATTCTTTGTATAAATCTGGGGTATTCCCACTGGTCATCCAAAAAAAAAAAACACCTAGAGTGCTTCCCTTATCAGCTAAGCCCAAATACTGATGGGAATTGAGATTAACCTAGAGGATAAAATATTGGAATAACATTCAAAAATTGAAACTTTGGTACAGGCATAGTTCTAAAGCTACCACCAATATCTAACCTCCTAGATTCTTCTCTCTCTGTTCATCTTTCTCTATCTCTGTGTTTCTCTCCTCTTCCTGTCTCTGTCTCACTCTCTCTTTCTGTCTCTCTTTCTCTGTCTCTCTCCCCTCATCTCTCTCCTCCTAATTTTTCTCTCATACAGAGAGACCATATAACGAAGACTCAGAGACTTAAAATATTGAAATCACATAGTTTTCTATATTGTAGTAACATATTACATAGCAGCAAAATATTGAAATTCACCAAATATAATACATGTAGCCATAGATATTATTATGTTCTTCCATTATAAGATCTTTGGAGGTAGCATTGGGAAATTCTTGAACTAGCTGCACTTGTAGCTCATGGGTAGAAAAAAAAAAGATTATGGATATGTTTGGAACTCCTCAGTATTACAAACCAAAATACAAGAAAACAAGGTGAAGAGGGATGAGATAAATATCTTCTCCTCTAGTGTACCTGCCAAGTGTAAGTCACTATAGCTGAAACTTTGGGACTCAAATAATTCTCCCTTGTCTTTCTCCAATTGTTCTCTCTACGCTGGTATCTTGGTCTTTCATCCATGATACTTATCCATAGCATACATAGTACTGGCCATTCCAACCCTAATGAAAGCCCAACAGACTTTGAAACATAGGATAGCAATAGCCCATATATTGCTATGCACATAAAAGTCCGAAAGTCAAATTATCAAAAGAAATTAATTGAAGAAGAATCAGCCAACCCTGGCTAGTATGGTATAAATTTCATCTTATTGAGGCTTCCTCCATGCTATTGAGCTCGTAGAAGCTTGCAGTCCCTGAAGTTCCTAGTGAGAAAAGAAAAAAGCCAGCATCTCACAATATGCTTCAATAATAAGAAGCTGTATTGCTACTCTCTCCTTCCCCTCAAATGATCATTATCCTTGACCAAGAGGAAAATCACATTTTTAAAAGATAAGAGGGCAAAGCATGGGAATGGATTACATTTTATATCCAGAAAATAAATTGCATCGTAGGTTAAAGCTAGCAGGCATCTTAGAGATTATGAAGTCCAACTTATATTTACAGACAAAAGTGAAGCATAGGAGAGGTTAGGTAATTGGTCACACAGTTAACTAGTGGCAGAGACAGAAGAAATGAGTTGCCATGGAGAAGGAGCTTGTCCAAGAGTCAGAGGACCTAGCTTCCAAAGCCCTCTGTGCCAATCCTTGTGTAACTTTAGAAAAAGGCAATTCATGCCTATCTTCCCAGTAAGGGTGGGTAACGAGGGAGGAAGGGAAAGAATCTGGAATTCAGAGTTTTAAAATCAAATGTTTAAAATTTATTACTATTATTATTTACATGCAACTGGGAAATAAGATATACAGGCACTGGGGTATAGAGCTCTGTCTTGCCCTACTGGAAAGTTGGAGGGGGAATGGGGCAGGATATAGGAGAGAGCAGATTGGGAGAGGGGGTATACACTGGGATAGCTGTTTTGGAGTGGTGGGTAGGGGAAAGATGGGGAGAAAATTTATAACTCAAAATCTTGTGAAAATGAATTATGTAAATTAAATATAAACATAAAATTTAATTTATAAAAAAGAAAAAAGGCAGTTCACCTCCCGGGGGCTTCAACCTCTTTATAAAATGAAGTGCTTAGATGCAAATGGCGTCTGATATTCTTCCCCAATCCTATAAACTTGAATGCCAGCTGCATGAGGATGCATTCATGACCTGTTTTCACTGTACTGCTTTTACTCAATCTTAAATACAAATAGACCAGTTCATCATTGCATATTAACTATCATTTCTGACATGTAAACAAGTATATCAGTATTAGGGTGCTCTATTTATTTCTTGTTCAATGAATCTGAAATAATTAATGTTTTTAGTTTAACCATCCCATTAAAGACATAATAATTCATTGGTCATTTATACCCATAAAATAGTTAGTAATTTGATGTGTGGAAGAAGAGATATGGAGATTTTTTTTTCTCTGAGTATTAACTGTACAGGACATGACCATATTGTTTTAATGCTCCTCGTTTTGATAAGTTGGTCGAATTGAGTGTCATCACAGCAATTCAGTTTCATGAAAACCATGAGATCATAAAAACAACACTAAAAGTGCACATTTTTTATCACTTTATTGATTTTTTTTTTGAGATTAAATCCTCCAATCAAGAATCTGGCTTTCTTCCTTTCTTCCTTTCTTTCTTTCTTCCTTCCTTCCTTCCTTCCTTCCTTCCTTCCTTCCTTCCTTCCTTCCTTCCTTCCTTCCTTCCTTCCTTCCTTCCTTCCTTTCTTTCTTTCTTTCTTTCTTTCTTTCTTTCTTTCTTTCTTTCTTTCTTTCTTTCTTTCTTTCTTTCTTTCTTTCTTTCTTTCTTTCTTTCTTTCCTTCTTTCCTTTTTGGAGGAAGGAAGGCAGGGCAATTGGAGTTAAGTGACTTGCCCTAGGTCACACAACTAGTAAGTGTTAAGTGTCTGAGGTCGGATTTGAACTCAGCTCCTCCTGACTCCAGGGCCAGTGCTGTATTCACTGTGCCACCTAGCCACCCCTCAAAAATATTTCTTTAAAAACACTTAGCATTGTTCCTGGCATATATTAGGTCTAAATAAATGCTTAGTCTCCTCATTAAATGTTAATTTTACTTTTATATTCTATGCTAATAGGGGAAGAAGTACTATATGTGTGTGTGCGCTTCCAGTATCTATCTGCTTCTAAGGAAAACCAACTCCATTATTATGAGTTCATGCCATTCGCACTTAGAGAAATATAAGATCATACTTTGTAAAGAAAGTAGCCTTAGTTGGGGGAGGGGCTGAGCCAAGTTTTAATTAGAAGGTACAAAAAAACCACATACACCTCTAGATAAAAAGGGCTTTTGTCCCATAGTGGGAGGCAAAACTGATAGGTAGTCTTGAACTCCCTCATAACATAGCTAGCATTACCTTTACCCTTCTATCCAAGCACAATTGAGCAAAACAACTGGTTCTATTGTGATATCCTCCAGTGAGCAATCATGTAGTTAAAAACACATTAGAAGCAAATCACTTGGCAATACAGATGTAGACTCTAATAGAATTTTCTAAGTAGGAATGGGGAAGAGATTAGATTGTTTGAACTATAGGAAGGGATATAAAGTAGACCACTATCTTGTATCCTTTTAAGAAACCTCTGAAACTAGTTCCTTTACAAAAGAAAAATAAAAGGAGATTTTTCTCAAAGTGATTCTTCACATAAACCCATGTTATGTATTTATCTCCAAACTTAACATGAAATTAAAAGTATCTCATCACTCTTCAAGCACTGCCCTTTGATAACTTCCTTTATCAGAGCCAAACAATTGAGAATAATGTCTTATCCTTTTATGAAGTGATGGTGGGAACAGATTCACATTGACTTAATATACCCTTTATTCTCTATGGAATTGTAGGGATTAATCTAATGCTTTTTTTTTTTTACCTTTTGGAAGGCAATTGGGGTTAAGTAACTTGGCCAAGGTTACATGGCTAGTTTTTTTGTATTAAGTGTCTGAGGCTGGATCTGAACTCAGGTCCTCCTGACTCTACTCACTGAGCCACGTAGCGGCCCCCAATCTAATCTTATTTTATGGGGGTATTCCTACCCCAACTTCCAACCTCTTGATTTTTCTAAGCTCAAGCTTGTTCAAGATTAAAAATAGCAACTGTTGTTAGAGATTTATAAAAATAGTAATTATTGTTACTAATAAGTCTGTCAAAAGTATAGGGAAAGAGAATAATTGTGATAAATATTAGAATTAAAGTTCTGAGTTTATGGGTGTGATTTTCTTTAGCAGAAAATATAATATTCTTTCTAAGCAACCACTTTTACATGAGTCAAAAGGGTACAAAGTACAAGTTAGAGTGTTCTAAATATATAGCTGTTAAATACTCTTTTAGCAAAATGATGAAACTTCACATTAAAAATAAAACCTAGGAATAAATAGAACATTTAAAATATAATAAACTATCATTTAAAGCTAAGAATTTTCAGCAATAGAGAAATACTATCTGAAGTCTTTCCAATAAGATTAGGGTTAAAGCAAGTGTGTGTTTGTATGTATGTGGGTATAGATACAGATGCACATGGGTATAGCTATAGATATAGACATAGATATAGAAATATAGATAAATCTATTTATATTATAGATATCTATATATACCCATGTACATACCACATATATACACATACATATATGCATAATGCACATACTCACATACAGACACACACACAGACATATATATTTATATAGTCACTACTACTTTTATATAGTTGTAGAAACATAACTTAAGGGAATAATAATTGGCTAAATTAAGAAAGTTATCCATTTTTCCAGATGGTATAATAGTTTACTAAAATAACTGTAGAGAGTTAACTTATAATTTAACCGAATCAGTTAATAATTTAATTACGGTAGGAGACTATGAAATAAACCAACACAATTATTAGTCTTTCTATATATTACTACCAAAATCCAACAGTAAGAGATAGGGAATTAATTTCCTTCAAAATAATTATACAGTTATAAAATACTTGTGAGTACAATTGCCAAGGCACAGACGATAATTTTATAAATATAGTGCTATGATAATTAGTCAAAATAATTGTTTCTTGATATCCAATAAACATTGTTTATTACATTAAAGAAACCCAATATGTGCTATGTCTTCTTTTTGCTAAAATAACTTCATGAACTTTTAGCTCATTCCTTAATTTTTCATCATGACAAATTGGATAATGAGAGTGCTTTGGGCATTAAACACATTTAATGCATAGTTCCATTTTCAAAGTCTATACTTGATTATAGCCCACAAGTTTCAATTGAGGTTAAATCAAGCAAATTCCCAAGCCAGTGAAGTATTTGCATCCCTATATCTTAAATAAATGTGTTTAATTTATGATACTTTGTGACATAGTGCATTTCCATATTATATTATATCAACATGTTGTAATATCTATAATTCTGAAAGAGTTTGCCTTCTTAGTATGACACACTTTTATCTGCTTTCATTATTCCTTGAATGCAGATAAAACTTGTAGATTAACTTTAAGTAAGGTATTCCCAAAATGTTTGTGTTTGGGAGAGGATGTTCTCAGTGTGCTGATTATGCTGATTATGTTTAGGTCTTCTCGAATTACTTAGATGTCTTATGTCAGTATGATAGCTTTAAAGAAGTGAGTTTTGTCAGAAAAAAAATAAGAACACCAAAATAAAAATAAACAAGGCTACCTCCTTCCAGTCTATAGTATTCTAGTCTTTGTATTGTCTTAACACTAATATCTTTTGTGTTCTTGCATCTGTTCCTATCTATTTTTTTTAAATTTGTCTTCTCAGTGCATTGCTTACTTCAAGAAACTCATAGCATAATATAAAAGAATCAGCAACAGTTCTTTAAACTCTATGTCCTACTGAATGATTTTATTTACTAAGTAGTCTGATATACGATACATTTTTTTTCTAATTTTTATATTTATTTCATATTTGTACTGGCATTTTATGCTTTAATATGACTGATTCTATTTCATTGAAGGTTCAAATGATCCCTGAAACACTGGTGATTTCCCCAAATAAGTAGCAGCTAGAATATATTTAACAGCTATTGAAGTGTGCTCTTTAGTCAATATTTTCTATTTCTTCCTATTTTCAAAACCTTAATTTTATATTTTAATTTACATGTTACATATAAAAATAAATTTCTTTTTTCCTCAATTTTGAAATAATGAGAAATATTTTAGCAGTTATAAATATCATATTCCCATATATGAATGTAAACAGTTTCACCTTATTTAATCCATTATCTCATTCCTGTTTCCCTTTTTATTCTTTGCTTGGGCATTTTATGTGAAAATCAAATTTTCTATTCACCAGGAAGGCTTGAAATTCCCCTATTTGATTGAGTGTGCATTTTTCCCTGAAAGATTATACTCAATTTTGCTGGGTAGGTGATTGTTCATTGTAATCCGAGCTCTTTTGCCCTCCAGAATATCACATTCCAAGTCCTCTAACCCTTTAATACAGAAGCTGCTAAGTCCTGTGCTATTCTGACTGCCACTCCATAATATTTGAATTGTTTCTTTTGGATGCTTAGAGTATTTTCTCTTTTATTTGGGAGCTCTGGAATTTGCCTATAATATTGTTTGGAGTTTTCATTTTGGGATCTCTCTTAGGATGCGATCAGTGGGTTCTTTCAATTTCTACTTAACTTCTTTATTCTGGAATATCAGGGCAGTTTTCCTTGATAATTTCTTAAAAGATGATGTATAGGATCTTTTTTAAAAAATCATGAATTTTAGGTAGTCCGATGATCCTTAAATTATATCTCATGAATCTACTTTCATGGCCAGTTGTTTTTCCAATGATATATTTCACTTGTCTTCTATTTTTTTATCTTTTGATTTTGTTTGATTGTTTCATGATATCTCATAGAGTCATTAGCTTCCACTTGCCCAATTCTAATTATTTTCTTCAGTGAGCTTTTTGTACTTCCTTTTCCATTTAGCCAATTCTACTTTTTAAGGAATTTGTTTCTTCAGTGAATTTTTGTTCTCTTTTTCCATTTGGCCAATTCCACTTTTCAATACATTCTTCTTATTATTATTATTTTTGGTTTTTATTTTCTATATTTCTTACCATTTGACCTAGTCTGTTTTTTAAGTTGTTATTTTCTTCAGTCTTTTTTTGTGGCTCCTTTGCCAAGCTGTTGGCTTTCTTTTTTTTACTGATTTTCTTGAATCATTCTCATTTCTTATGCCAATTTGTCCTCTCCCTCTCTCATTTGATTTTTAAAACCCTTTTTTAGCTTTTCCATGGACTGAGATCAATTCATATTTTCTTTGAATCCTTAGGTGTAGGCATTTTTGTCTTCTGAGTGTATGTTTTGATCTTCTTTATCACTATAGTAGCTTTCTACCATCAGAATATTTTTATTTTGTGTACACATCTTCCAACCAATTTCTTAACATTTAACTTTATGCTAAAGTGTTATGATTATGAAGTGGGGGTGTTGGCGTGGGGCTAGCTCATTGTCCTAAGATTCAGATTTTTGTGCATCTGTTTTCAGAGGTAATTCTGGGGACCTGTAAGTTTTTGGCTCTTCCAAGGTGGTATAATTTTTGGAGAGCTGTGGTTTAATACTCTCCTGTACTATGAACTGGTTTGTGAATTACCACAAGTACATTTGTTTTACTCTGGAACTGTGACTATTTCCCTTGGCCACAAACTCTGCTGTGCTAGTGCTCTTCCTTGAACTAGAACTAATACCCAGGATTGTGACCCAAAGTGTGATTGCAGCCTGTGGTGGATTGAGTTCCTCTCTCACCCTGGTAAAATCAATCTTTCTTTTGCACCTTCTAAGTTGTCTTGGGCTGGAAAATTGTTTTACTCCATCTTTCTGTGAATTCTGCTGCTCTATAATTTCTTTAGAGTCAAAATTTAAAAGTATTTGGAGGGGATTGGGGAAGATCTCAGGTGAGTCCCTCCCTGCCTTTACTTCACCATTTTGTCTCTCTCTCCATAACCGTATCTTCAGTTTCCTTTTATATGTTCTCTTCCCTTATTATAATGCAGACTCATTCAAGTCTAGGACTCTCTTTTGGCTTAGATTTTATCCCCAGTGCTTATCATACTGGTGCATAGATACTTGTTGATGATTTTGTTATTACATCGAGTCATGATGAAAGCATTGCATTCAGAGCAATATAATTTGCACTATCACAACTACACCCAAAACTAATTCTCTGCCCTCCAAAGATATATTCATGCAAAATAATCTCACATAATAATTGCATGAAAATATATGGGAGGTTTTGTGGAGTGGAGTTGGGGAAAATCTGATTTAGAGTAAAATGAGAAGAGACAAATTTATATAATAAGCAAAAAAATGCTGTCAAAGATTTAAAAATTTAGACACATGCCTTGACCAATCATGCCTCCAAAATGCTCCTGATGAATCATGTTTTTCACCTCTTATCAGAGAGGTGATGGACTGATTAAAGGTATAAAATAGGAAATACATTTTCATGCAATTATTATGTGGGATTCTTTTGCATGACTATATCTTTGGGGTAGCAGAGAATTAGTTTTGGGTGTAGTTGTGATAGGGCAAAGTATATTTTTAAATGACTAAATGAGGAAAAAGAGAATAAGAATGAATCACTTGAAATACATAGAAGTCAGCAGAAAGAAATTGAGAAGTGAACAGAGACAACCAGGGAAGTTTTTGAACTATTTTGTTAAATACTAAATATAAAACACAAAGTTGATATTATTGGACATATATGGTTTCATGTCATTCTTCTTTTCTCCAGTTTACATACGAAAATGTTCCATTTGTCAGCATGTTTCCAGATCATAATAATAAAAAGGGAAAATTGAGAGTAGAGAAATAGTTACTACTACAGACAACAATTTCTAATTCATGATTTCAGTTTGGAAAGAGATCACAAATCCCTGCAGCTGTGCTTGGTATACGAGAGAAAAAGTTATGGCATACTTTAAAAGATTTAATACCTATTGTTTTTATGTCTCTTCTTGATAGAGATGGACAGATAAATCAGTCGCCCATGTATTGGGGCCTTCCCTCTTCTTTTATTATTGAAAGAAACAACATAGTATGATTGGGTAGGAAAGGCCATACTTACATGACAGTCAGACCTTTAGAAACCTCAACCATCTGGAACAGAGATGTAACTAGACTTAGATGAAAAAAATCTTCTAAGTGATGAAAAATTACTGAAACAAAGCCTTAGATCCTCAGGTCATACACCAATTGATGCAGAATTAAATCTTCTCTCTTCCCTATAGATATTTATAACAACAGAAAGGAAATGTATATGTAACTTATCAGATATAGTTGTTTTGTCAGTTTTGCTTGAGTGTTTATCTGTGTCATAAGGGAGAGTCCCCTGGGGTTGTATCTGGAAATGAGAATAGTATATCTATCTATCTTATCTTATATCATATCTATCTTTAGATATCTATGCTTATCTGTATATATACATACATATACACACATATATACACATAAATATATACACATATACACACA
>NW_027185715.1:6736867-6760235 GCF_028583685.1 Petaurus breviceps papuanus | reverse complement strand
ACATATACACACATATATACACATAAATATATACACATATACACACATATATACACATAAATATATACACATATACATACATATATACGTGCTATGTTATCAGAAAAAAAATATACAGAACCTATAATAGTTTGTAAAATAAAAAAATTGCTTGATTTGACAATCTCAGCTATCTGATTGGTTAAAATAGAAAGACAATTAAAATCAGGGAGTTGGCAGATCAATATAAGAAACTTGCACACTGAAAAGCTAATAGCAAGGTGAGATGTATAAAGATTTCAGAATCTTTATACTCTAAAGCTCTAAAGCAATTTGCTACCATTAAGCATAGGGGTAACTGTTCATAACTCAATAGACCCTAAGGCCTTCAATATTTTGTGGAATAATACAATATAAGATAGTCAAAATTGATTACTTGGAGTCATACATTTTATAAAGCAGTGCATTTTGGTTTTTGTAAATTTAAAACAAAACTGACAAAATATCATATCTTAATGCTCAAAAAAGGAAATCTTCAGTTATTCTAGAAATTTACTTCTGAGAAATACTTCCTTTCCTGACTTTTCTCTTTATTTTATGAAGCTGTGATTTTATCACTATAGGGAATTTTGGTGATTTGTTATCTTAGTCATCAATTTTTATTCTTCCCCACCTTCAGTTGTCAAGTCTCAGTTATTTTACCTACACATCATTTCTCATATATGTTTCCTTCCCTTTCACTTCCTCATCTACCCTATTTCAGACCTGCATCACTTTCCACCTTTGTTACAGCAATAACCTCATAATTGGACTCCCTGCCTGAAGTGTCTTCCCTGTCCAATCTCTGTTCCAGTTTGAAGATGTCAAATAATCTTCTATTTGGCTCAAGTCTCTTGATTCTCTATTCATAGTTGCAAAAGGGATGTTCCTAAAGCACAAGTCTGACCATGTTACTAACATGCTCAAAATATAACAATAGTTTCCAGCTGATTCAAGGATCAAACAGAAATTCCTCTGTTAGGTTTTTAAAGCCATTTATAATTTGGATCCATCCACTTTCCAAATTTAATGCCCATGAGTACCCTTTAGGCTATCTTTGACTGGGTCAAGTAAACCTACTTCCTTTTCCTTGCATATCACATTCCACTTCTAGTCTCCCCACTTTTGTTAGGAATATACTTCTTCTTCTCTGCTTGTTAGAAACTCTAGCTCTCTTTAAAGCTCTATTTATATAGCCTTTCCAATATGTGACCCTTTCAGATTTCTCTAACTTCTAGTACCTCCTCCTCCCATACAAATTATCTTGCACTGTTCAGGATATAATTTGCATGTATTTATATGCATACATATTGCTTACCCTGATAGGATGGAAGCTCTTTGAGGGTAGGGGGTTTCACTTTTGCCTGTGTAGTCTTTGTACCCCTACACCCATCATATTGCTTGGCACACAGTGGTGCCTATTCCAAATATGGTGATAAAATGGATAGATTCTCCCTTAACCAATCCAGATCTGCAACTTCCCTTGTGGCTCATTGTTTCTGAGAGTTTCTTGGTTAAAGAGTTATTTTGAATCTCAGATAGAATTTGAACCCAGATCTCCTTGATACCATGTGACAGGTCTTCTATATATTATGCTTCATTGATTTTCTCATTTACTAGTATTTCACAAAAATTAGGTATTAACAAACTAGTTTATGAACTACATAAAGCTGTCAACTCTCGTTCATCCTTTTCATTTTTTTTTTGAGGCAATCAAGGTAAAGTGTGACTTGCCCAGGGTTACAGAGCTATTATGTGAGGCTGGGTTTGAACTCAGGTCCTCCTGACTTTATACCAGTATTGTATCCACTGCACCCCCTAGCTTCCCATCATTAAGAACTGTTTAAAATATCAGTGGCAAAATATGAAGAGAATGAAAGCTTCCAAATCCTAAAAACCAGCATTTTCCTTCTGTTATCTACAGTCATGTGATGGCTGCTGACAAGGCCAAAAATAAGAAATGAAGCTTACTTAGTTGATTGGGAAATAGGTCAGCAAATGGACACTGTCCTGAGGCAAAAACCTGCCCACGGCTTTGGTCTTAATAACTTTCCATTGAGCGCACTTCCTGTGGCACAAGTGAAACAAGGTTTGATTTATCTTTGATGGATCTTCTCCACACCAGAACTCTATTGCTTTCAAAGCTGCTGCTGTAAGAACACCTGAAGTGATTTTTATCACTGCCATAAAAGCATTAAATGATTCCAGGTGCCAGAGACCTTTTTTCAGGGTCTGCTGTTTGATAAGTGAAGTTGGTTGTTAAAAAAAAAAATGTTTTTCTTCTGCTTTAACTTCTGACACACTCCTCTAAAAATCTGTATTCTATACCCAACAGGGTATCTGCTACTTTATAAATGCAGGTAAGAGCTGACAGATTGAGACTGGCTAAGTAGCTGTGTGTGATGTATTTCACCTATTGAAAATCAAGAAGCTTTGAGGGCAATTTACACATTTTTTCCCCACTTGTTTATTGTTTTAGACCAGAACTTCCACTAAATGGAGGTTAGAGATCAAGCATATCAGACATGTTTTGCTGTCTTTGTTGTTTTATTGCCACTAAATATATTAAAAACTCAGCCTACCTCTACCCTTAGGAAATATCCAAGCCACTAGAAAAATCAATTTGATCTTTGAAAAATATTTTATATATAATTAATTTCTCTGTTGAAAATTCTTTTCTGATTGGAAATTCTTCCCATGATTAAATCATTTTCCTTTTACTGCAATTTAAGACAAATACCCCAGCTCCACTCTAACACTAACGTATTGTTGGTGGAGTTGTGAACTGATTCAAGAATTCCCAAGAACAATTTGGAACTATACTCAGAGGGCAATCAAACTCTGTGTACCTTTTCATCTAGCAATACCACTACTAGATGTCTATTCCAAAGAGATCATAAAAAGGAAAAATGACCCACATGTGAAAATATATTTATAGCAGCTCTTTTTGTGGTGGCAAAGAATTGGAAAATGAGGATTTGGCTATCAATTGGGAATGGCTGAACAAGTTGTGGTATATGAATGTAATGGGATATAATTATGCTATAAGAAATGATGAGCAAGATGCTCTTAGAAACACCTGGAAACACTTACCTGAACTAATGCTGAGTGAAATGAGCAGAACCAGGAGAACATTGTACACAGTAAAAGCAACATTGTGCAATGATCAACTATTGTTGACTTAGTGCTACAACGATCCAAGACAATTCTAAAAGATAGAAAATGTTATCCTCATACAAAGACAGAGCTATGGAGTCTGAATGCATATCAAAGCATATTACTTTCACTTTGGGGGAATTTTTTTTTGTTCTGTTTCTGCTTTTATTCTGACCAATATGGAAGTATATTTATATGATTGCACATATGTAACTAAATCAGATTGCTTGCTGTCTTGTGGTTGGGTAGAGGACAGAGGGAGGGAGAAAAATTTGGAACTCAAAATCTTGTCAAATAAATGCCGAAAACTATCTTTACATGTAATTGGAAAGTAAATACTATTTGCAAAAAAAAATTCTTTTCCCCCAAGAACAGTAGCTTGCTTCTGTAGAAAGGGTGATTTGGCCCATAGGGGCTATCCCAGGGAGCTTAAACCCAGAAACTTAGACCCATAGAAATTCTAAGGACAAGGTAAATTCATTATTTGGGCATTGGGTAGATGATGAACTTCCTGAATGCTCCCAGCCACGTGATGGTCCATTGCTGAAAGGAATTGATATTTTAGAATGAGATGGTAAATCTTGAATAATTTTTGTCTGTTCCCTACCAGATGGTATCAAGGAGTCATGGTGCTGAGCTTTCAACTCATTTCTCTTGACTAAAACTCTCCAAGTAGCACTGTGTGACTCTAGTAAGGGATGTGAAAAATTGGGTCCTTCTGTATCTGGTATCATAGTAACTTCTCTCCATGGAAGTGAATATTGGGGGTCAAAAGTAAGTGAGTTTTCACCCATATCTGAATCCCTGTTTAACTTTTCCATTTTTGTGTTTATTTTTTTTCCTTAGAAAGAAATTGAACAGTGTTCTCTGAGAGGACACATGCAATGGTCCCTTAGGTTTGTGAGTGCTACAGCCATGAAATCCATTGGAGTAGATGCAGGATTAGTTCATTTCAGGAGAAGCAGGAGTGGATGAATGAAGAAACAGCTGAGCATGAAGGTTAGAGGAAATTGACTTATGGAGTGGAGTGCTAGTACAGATACAAGGTGAAATGTAATATGCTTAATACAAAATCCAACAAACCATTTTATGTTATTATGAAATATACTCCCAGGAGATTATACTAGCAATGAGAAGTAAAATTAACAAGTCCTGTTGTATTTATGAATATTTATGAGTTTTATTTTTTAGTATTTGGTTTTCTTGTTTGTATAGCAATTATCTGTCCTAGAATCATTTCATTTGTGCATTGGGTATCTACTTTTTCACCCTTTTGGGGAAACCTAGACAAAAGGCATAAGCAAATTTGCCATAATTACAATTATCCTTGAGCAAGCATGGCAGAAATTTTGTTAACAAGCAAAAGACAGGGAGAAAAAGGAATCTAATTTTTCTCATTAGACACAGGTTCCCAGAATTGAACCTGATCCAACCTGTGTGCCTGGAGACATAACAGGAAAGGGCAAAGCATCTCAGTTTCTGTGCATCTTAGTGTATTTTTCAATACTAGAACTTTTCATGGGAGCTCAGAAGAAGTAGTTACCCTATTCTGTACCCTGCTGTATACTTGTTTATAAGGGTCAATTCTAGGGAAACCTAAGTACTCACTAGGGAAAATAGTCTCCCCGATTCTCACACTTATAGTCTCAATCATCTTTATCCCATCTACTCCTTGGAAAGTTCTACTTTTGACTCTAGTTTAAGGTTTCCCCAAAAAGTAGAAAGTAAAAGAAGTTCTCAATGGACAAACATGAAAGAGGATTGGAACAGATACTTTATTCCATACACAAAAAGAAATGATAAGAACACACCAAAGGAAAAAAAAATCTTGCCTTACATAATTATTAGAATAGAACTCAGTTACTTATCATTACTTAAACTTTGTTAGGATATAAAGCTATTTTGCCAATATAGATTATTAGCTATTTCACTTTCCCTCTACTGAGCAGTCATATCAAACACCAAACGCTTATCTTCTCTCTAGTGGTCTTTATTTACAATGCTAACTTTTCCCTTGGTGTTAGGACCTGTTTCTGAAGCTGCTTAGACTTTCCCAAAAAGTCCAATACCAGAGAGAAAAAAGGAACCTGAAATTGAGGTAATTCCATTCTAGGTTCTGGCTTCCCTAGGTTGTGCATGTTCTCTTGACGTGCGTTCAGATGGGGAGAGGGAGATTATATACCACTGAATCTCCAGACAGTTCATAGCATTGTGAAGAGAAGATAAGCCGAGGAGGAGGTAAACCCTTTAGTATATCCATTGAATTCTGGTTTAGCAGTCAATGATGGGACTCAATGATCTATCTATGTCCAGAAGCCATAATGATCCAACCTTGCACATGACCACCAGGAATGGCTGCCAAAAATGCTCCAGAATTTTATCTAAGGAAAAAATGGGAGGTCGTCCAAACAGCATTGTAATTATCATTTACATAACTGAACATTTTTAAAAGAGGTAATTCAGCATTTTAAGAATAACTTCTAAGGTGTTAGATGATAATGGTAGCTACATTTTATATAATACTTTACATGTATTACCTCTGATTTGATCCTCTCAATATTGCTGTGCAATAGGGATAATTATTTTCCCCATTTGGACATGTGGAAAGTGAATCTTGGAAATTTGTTCAGGATTGTACAGCTAAGAATCTGAGAAAGAATTTAAACTCAGGTCTTGCTGATGTGAAGTTGAGAATTCTATCCTCTACATCACCTAGTTGACTCAAGGACCTTTTACCCTCAACTGTCCAGCAAATAAATTTGATTTCTGGGTTTTTAGAAATTGACTACAAAAATTATTGATTACATATTTGCTATGAAGTAGGACATGGAGAAAAATTCTACAGAGAGGAAAGAATACAAGGAAGTTTAGGAAACTCTTAAGAATGAAGTTCTGAAAACACACACACATACATACATACATACATAATTTCAGTGAGGAGGAGAAGTGAATTTATCTGAAAGCACTTTTATAGGCACATGAAGATTACTTGAATAGATTTAAATATTTACTGCTAAGCCAGAATTCCATGGATATATTAAAGGGTTTACTTCCTCCTCAGCTTGTTAAATATTTTAAGTAGTATAAACAAAAGAAGGAAATAAGGAACAGTAACAGATAGCCAATATGTATAACTGTTTTCTATAATTAGTATCAGATGTGCTCTGAAAGCATGGGGTAACTAAGTTCAAGACTATTGAAGACACTATGGCATTTATCAGCCACAACATAGTGTAATAGAGTGTTGAAGCATGCTAAGATCACTTAACATGGAGATACTTTGCTTTGGGGGAAAGACAATTTAAAAAAACAAAACAAAACAAAACAAACATTCTGCGCTCTTTGGTCACAAGAGTTACAACTGTATCTTTCCATTGACCGCATAGTCTGAAGAGACTGTGTCTTTAAAATCTGCCATATTGGGACATTACATCCCAAGAGGGTAAAGGTTTACCCATAGCTTGAGTGCCATGAACTAAATTGTTTGGGGGAGAAGGGTTACCTTCCCTTGCTCTCCTTTCTACTCTTGGCCTTAGAAATAGTTTGGGGGAGTTTTTCTTAATCAGTTTTATGTGTCCTGCTCAGTTTCAGGATCCTAGGGGTGAGATGGAATCCCCACTGAATTTGGAATCAAGCCATGGTGACCTTATAGCCAGTAGAGATATTGCAGTCAATGAGTCTGGAAGAAAGGCACTTAGAAATCAGGGTGCTTGGGATTCAAGCCCAAATGGGACTTGAACTTGAAAATTTGGACTATACTATATAGGAAATAAGCTAAATTATGAATCTAAACCTCTTCCCCTTCCAAGAGTATGAGGTGGTAATAGTAGTAGTAGTAGTATAGAGGGTTGGATTTATGTTTCTGGGAATTGGGGGAGCATGATGTTGATTTCTTATTATACCTTCACAGTAAATATTCTTTTGTGAAAATGAATTCAGGTTTTACTGGTTAAGTGGAACTGCAGTATAGGACACCCCCTTTCTAAGATGAGGAAATACCATTGGCAGGGACTTAAAACAATGGAAAAAAGAGCCTATAAAGTCAGCATGGCATCATCAAATACAACACACCCAGTCTTTAGGCAGTGATCACTACTAAAATTGTATCAAAAATAATTTAATTAAAGTGACAGGACATATAAGTGAGGGTGGAGTTTACTTTTTTAATAACAAAAATAAATCTAACCTTGGCAGAGGAGGCAGAGTGGATACAGAGTCCTCAAATTATAGATTTTATAAAGGCAAAAGTCTAACTGTGTTAGTCTAGAGTAATACTTTTTTATATGTAATTGCATCATTTGTCTTCCTACGCCAGTTATGCAATTGGTTGCAACAAGTATGTACAACAGTTGTTATATGATAGTCAAGTATTTGAGTGTTGCATTTGAAACACAGAATGATAGTTTGTTCAACATATATTTAAGTAAATAAATTCTTCTGCAAGATCTTGTCTCATGTAGAGCATTAGAGTTCAGAATAAATTAAGGTTATTGAGTACCTGAAGTAAAAGATGACAAAAATATTTGACTGGGGTTTGGAAGCTATTTAGAAGAAAGATGAGGATGAAGAAGATGAGACCGTTGCTTAGGTTGGATGACAAAATGATGAATAAGAAAAGAAAGTAGAGAAATTTTCTCACTTCATATTTTGCTTATGTGTATTCATCCAAAAGAATTAATTTTTGATTGTGTTTTCTCCACAATCTTTTTTTAAATTTTTATTTATTTATTTTTAGTTGTCAAGAAAGATTTCCACAAGATTTTGAGTTACAATTTTTTCTTACCATCTTTCCCCTATTCCCCATCCCAAAACAGCAAGGGTAGTGAAAACCCCTTCCCCCAATCTGTTCTCTCTTATATCCTCCCCCATCACCTCCCTAACTTTCTAGTAGGGCAAGATGGATTTCTATTTCCCAGTGCCGGTATATCTTATTTCCCAGATGCATTAAAAAAATTGTAAACATTTGTTCTTGGGCTGGCTGGGTGGTGTGGTGAATAGAGCACCAGCCCTGGAGTCAGGAGAACCTGAGTTCAAATTTGGCCTCAGACACTTAACACTTACTAACCATGTGACCTTGGGCAAGTCACTTAACCACAATTGTCCTTCCAAAAAAAACCACATTTGTTCTTAAAACTTTGGTTCCAGATTTCCCCCCCTTCTTCCCTCCTCACCCACCCCCATTGGGAAGATAACCAATTCAATATAGGTTGGACATGTGTAGTTACCCAAATCATTTCCATAGAACGTATATTGTGAAAGACTAACTGCATTTCCTTCCATCCTATCATGTCCCCAACTTGTTCTATTTTCTCCTTTGGCCCTATCCATTTTCAAATATATTTGCTTCTAACTGTCCTGTCCCCCAATCTGCCTTCCTTTCTATAATCCCCCCTTTTATCTCCTACCTCCCTGTTTCTCTGTAAGGTAAGACACCCAATTGAGAGTGTATTGTTATTCCCTCCTTAAGCCAAATTCAATGAGAGTAAGGTTGTCCAATTCCCTTTCACCTTCCTGCTCTTCTCCTCCATTGTAACAGTTTTTTCTTGCCTCTTTTATATGAGATAACTTATCCTACTCTATCTCTTCCTTTCTTCTTCTCCCAATAAATTCCTCTCTCACCTGTTAATTTTATTTTTTTAGATATCATCCGTTCATATTCAACTGATCCAGTGCCCTCTGTCTAGGTATACATGAACATACATATGCCCACACTCACACACACACAAACACACACACATATATCGTCCTACACATACATATGTATGTATATGTATATATGTGTGTACACACACACACAACACACACACACACATATATATATACACACACACTTAATTTCTTTCAAAAGTCCTCATACTGAGAAAAGTCTTATGAGTTACAAATACTGTTTTTCCATGTAGGAATGTAAGTAATTCAACTTTAATAATTTCCTTATGATTTTTTTCCCTGTTTACCTTCTCATGCTCCTCTTGCTTCTTGTATTTGAACATCAAATTTTCTCTTCACCTCTGGTTATTTTCATCAAGAATGCTTGAAAATCCTATATTTCAATGAATGACCATATTTTCCCCTGAAGCATTATACTCAGTTTTGCTGGTTAGGTGATTCTTGCTTTTAATCCTAGCTCCTCTGACCTCTGGAATATCATATTACAAGCCTTTCAAACCATTAATGTAGAAGTTGCTAGGTCTTGTGTTTTCCTGATTGTGTTTCTACCATACTCAAATTGTTTCTTATTGACTGCTTGCAGTATTTTCTCCTTGACCTGGGAACTCTGGGATTTGGCTATAATATTCCTAGGAGTTTTCTTTTTGGGATCTTTTTCAAGAGGTGATTGGTGAATCCTTTCAATTTCTATTTTCCCCATTTGGTTCTAGAATATCAGGGCAATTTTGTTTGATAATTTCTTGAAAGATGGCATCTAGGCTCTTTTTCTGATCATACCTTTCATGTAGTCCAATAATTTTAAAATTATCTCTCCTGGATCTATTTTCTAGGTCAGTGGTTTTTCCAATGAGATATTTCACATTGCCTTCTATTTTTTCATTTGTTTGGATCTGTTTAATAGTATCTTGATTTCTGATAAAGTCATTACCTTCCATTTGCTCCAATCTAATTCTGAAGGAATGATTCTCTTCAGTGAGCTTTTGAAATTCTTTTTCAATCTGGCAAATTCAGCTTTTTAAGGCATTCTTCTCTTTATTGTTTTTTCAGCCTCTTTTGCCATTTGAGTTAGTCTATTTTTTAAGGTGTTATTTTCTTCAGTGTATTTTTTAGTCTCCTTTAGCAGGCTGTTGATGTGCTTTTCATGATTTTCTTTCATCATTCTCTTTTCTCTTCCCAATTTTTCCTCCACTTCTCTTACTTGATTTTCAAAATCCATCTTGAGCTCCTCTATGGCCTGTAACCAATTCATATTTTCTTGGAGGCCTTTGATGCACAAGTTCTGGCTTTGCTGTCTTCCTCCTGCTAAATGCCTTGATCCTTTTTGTCCCCCAAAAAAGGATTCTATGGTTTGTTTGTGCTTCATCTGCTTATTTATATCGTCAGCCAATTACTTGACTTTTTATCTCTTTGCCATGGTAGAACTCTGTTTCTAGTAGGGAGAGACCTTTGTCCCAAATTGCTGGGTGTTTTGCAGCTGCCAGAGTTATTAGGAGGGTGCCCTCTCTACAGCCCACACAAGTTCTAGGTCACTGGTCACACCCCCCCAGGAACACCATCCAAGTCAGTGATCCAGATCTAAGCAGGTTAAAGCAAGAGTGATTACTCTGTAAATGGTTGCTTGCTCCCCCTATAATATGCAGGCCAGGAGGTCCTGAGGCAGTCACACAATGGTGACTGCATGGGCCACCATGCCTCTTCTTGCCCAGGAGCAGAGGCTGGACAGCACTCTTCCATTCCCCCCCTTCTCCCCATTGCAGCAGAGTTCAACGCTGACCTTTTACTTTGTCGTTGGTGTTTATGAGTTCAAAAGTCTGGAAACTGCTACAGCTGCAGGTGATTCACTCTGATGAAGTCTGCTGTGACTGCTGCTGGTCTGGGCCACCCTGGGGCCAGAAACCATAGCCCAAGGGGGACTGTCCTCGGATCCCAGCTCAGTGTAATAGACCCTTTCTGTCTGCCTGCCCAGCTGCCTTCAGGGGGAAGTTTGTTTCTCTCTGTCACTTTGTGGGTGCTGTAGCTCTAAAGTTTGTTTAGAGTCATTTTTTACATGTATTGGCAATGATTGGAGCTGGAGCCCACACCAATTTTGTGCTTCTACTCCACCATCTTGTCTCTACCCCTCTCCCCAATCTCTTCACCCCTGGATATAACAGAACAAAAAGAGCTAAAGGGGATTGATGCCCTAGATAAATAAAAAGAGAGTAAAGGAGAACTTGATTGTCCTTGATCAATTCCAGACACCTGGGACAGAAGAACCTATATCAAGTAATTGAATAAGTGGAAGATATGATAACTAAGGCACTGTAAAGCATATTTGAAAGATTACTGAAAGTGGGAGAGGTAGCATAAGATTTTGTTATTGTTGAGTCATTTCAATTGTGCCTGGTTTTCTATGACTCTTTTTTTTTGCAAAGATACTAGAGTGGTTTATCATTTCCTTTTCCCACTCATTTCACAAAGGAGGAATTGAGAAAAGCACAGACACGTGACTTGTCCGTGGTCATACAACCAGTTAGTGTCTGAGGTCATTCTCTGTCCAGGCCTTACACTCTATCTACTGCATCACCTGGCTGACTCAATAATAAGATTGGAGAAGGGAAAATGTTTTCTTAATCTTCAAAAATGGGTAAGAAAATTGCTTTTGAAAAATCTGTGTTCAGTAAACTTGAATTGATTTCTCAGACATTTAAGTACTGATCATCAAAGTGTGTGTAAACATCTAGAAAGGGAAGAGGTTATTATAACGATGCAGTATGGCATCATCAATGTGAAAATTTGAAAAACTGCCTCATATTATTCTTATGGGAATTATGGAGGGATATAGACTAGATTATAATAAAACTAGATGGATTTAGAATGGGTAGGATGGTTGGACTCAAAGAACATTCATTAATGGTTTGATGTAATGTTGGCAGGAGTCCTCAAGATTACCCTAGGGCTATGTACTTGATCCTATGCTGTTTAACATTTTTATTGGTAACTTGAATAAAGGCAGAGATGGCATGCTTAACAAATTTACAGATGACACAAAGCTTGGAGGAATAACTAAAACACTAGATGACAGACTGAGTATCCAAAGAGATCTTGACAGGCTTAAGCATCATACTGAATCTAATAAGGTAAAATTGAATACATATATATGTAAAGTATTACCATGGATTTAAATATCAGCTACCCAAGTATAGAGTGGGGAAGGTATGTTTACTTGGCAGTCTGTCTGAAAATTATCTGGATGTTTTCAATAACTGAAAGCTCAATACAAGTAAGCAGTTTGATATGGCAGCCAAAAACAATCATACAAACTTGGACTGTGTTAAGAGAAAAAAAAAAGAATTAAGGGGTAGAGGAACCCTCTATGCTGCCCTGATCACAATCCATTTGAAATAATGTTTTATATGCTCAAGTTTAAAGAGAAATTTGACAAGCTGAAGAATGTTCCAAAGAAGAAACCCAAGATAATGAAGGTCAAAATTATAAGTCTACATAACATCAGTTGAAGAAACTGAAAATAATTAATCTAGAGGAAAAAAAGAAGACTCCATAGGGAAATGATAGTAATATTCAAATATTTGAAAGGCTATCATAAGGAGAAGAATACGATCTCTTCTATTTGGGTTCAGAGGACAAAACCCAGAGCAGTGCGTAAAGGGTCATAAAGAGGCAAGCAGAGGATCAGTATCAGGGAAATCATCCTAACATACAGAGGTGTCAAAAAGAGGAAAATGATGGTTCAGGGGCTATTAGGTTCATTTTAACTGGAGGTCTCCAAAGGAGTGACTAGATAAACACTTTGAAGTAATGCTAGAAAGGTGTGTCCTCTTGAGTATGTTTTCTATGACACTGAGGTCTCTTCCCACCCTAAATTCTGTTTTTCAGCAAAGCATCTTGACTCAATAGAAAGAATACAAGCACTGGAAGGAAAAGACCTGATTTTAAATCCCAGTTCTATATTCATAGTAGCAGTGCATTAACATTGGATGTCACAATTTCTCAGAACTTCAATGCTCATCTATTAAGTAATTAAATGGCACCTACCCACCTTTAAATTGCCTTCTGACTGTAAAAGTCTATATTCCTTGAAGATAATTTACTGACAAATATTTATGCTTTAGCACAATGTCTGGCACATATTAAGCATTACATAAATGTTGGTTATTATTAATATTATTATAATTATTATTTACCAAGGTAAAACAAGTTATTTGTTTCTATGTTTTCTTCATATGTCTGATACAAAGATAGAAAGGGAAAGGACTACAAATAAGAAGCACCAGCTGTGTGAAGTTATTGACAGAGGGGGCTCTGGTGCATTGAGTCCTAGGTCGGGGATTCGTGACTCTACTTAATGACAGTCCTAACCGATATACAATTTAAATTTCACCTTTGAATAATGTCATACCTTCTACACTTCTTTTCTTCATCAAATGAAGTATGGTCATCAGGGCTGTGTAAGTAGAACTATGAATTTCTTAAAACTACTGGATTCTGACCAATTATATACATATATATGAATGCCTATATACATGCATGCACATATGTATGAATATACATATATAAATATACACGTGTATGTATGTGGGTATATATAGATATATGTGAGTATACGTGTGTGTATATATATGTACACACATATACACACACATTTCCTAAAAGCTGCGTAGAGGTGAAAAATGATAGGGGTGGGTAATCATACAGCAGTACATGTTTTTTATTATTGAAAATTATATTGTCTTCATTACATCTATTCAAAGATTAAAATGTTCTAAACAGTTTCTTAAAAGTCTAAAGAAAGGGCCAAAATTACACACACACATTTAAATATATATGTATATAATACACATATGTATGTATAAGCAAAATAGAGGAGAAAAAGAAAATAGACCATACCATATATAGAGTTGGCAGTTATCTGTGTGGTGGTATTTGAGAATAATGACATGCTCCCCTAACTAAAAGCCATACTTTGATGGCAACTCCCTACAATGGACTCCTTTGGGTCAAAGCTTTGAACATCCCTATGCAACTGGGAAACAGAATGAAAGCACTAGACGTTTTAGATGGGGAAAAAGGGAGAACACTGTGGAAAAAAGGAGAGAAGACAGAATAAAGGATTAAATGACATCAAAGGAAAGTGGACTATTTCAGTGTTTTGTTTCTAGTTATCCTTGAGTTTTATATTGTAAGAAAAACCATACATAGTTGGATAATAATCGGAAGAAAAATGTAGCAACAAAGTGAGCCTTGTGTTTTATAACCTTTTGGGGCTATAATTAATGCCATTTTTCATAGCAGCTGTTTGTTATAATTCAACTACTTTTCACTCCATAAAGAATAAAGTATAACAATGAATAAAATATGATAATAATAACACTTACAACCTATGCCACCATTATTGATGTACTTTGTCAAATTTAACAGTAATTGTATTAACTGTGTGAGCACTGTCAGAGGTCTTCAGTAAATTCAGCTGTGACATTAGTGTATGCATATGTTTGTGCTCTGGAAAATGGTAAAGCATCGAGTGCAGAGACAAGGCCATACAAAATATCACAAAAAAATAAGCCATGATTTTTTCATGATTATTTTAAAAAATGTTTGTTTCTCTATCCTCTCTTCTCTTAATGTCATGTAGTATGCCCTTTATGGATACTCGTTTAATTGAATTGCACTAGATTTATTTCATATATATTTTCAGAGGATGAGATGAAAGAATGTAAATTAAACCTTATTTTAGGCTTTAAATAACGATTGAGTTTTACAGTGATGCTGTTTAATGGGACTGAATATAGAAAAGAAAAACAAAGCTGCAGTTTGTACTAGAGATCAACCTTGATTGTTGCTGCATATCCAATTTTCAAATTAGAATCAATGATCTTGTGAATTGGAAGTTCCTGTGGTATGTCCTCTAAAAATGACACATGTAAGCACCAAAAAACATGAATGGGAAACTATTTAGAAAGGCATATTTTAAAAGCACTACTTTCAACAAATTCTAACTTCAAGATATCATGCTGCCTCCATGAAGTGGCTCAATGGACAGGCATATGTATATACATCTATTCCCTTGTTTGGGGAGAAGGCAGGTGTATGTCCCAATGGTTTTTTCATAGCAATTAAGTTATGACTGCCCTGAGAAAACAGTTCCTACACAGGAGGGAACGTTGGGAACTTATACAGTGGAAGAAAGTCAGGAATGTGATTATCATAGGAAGAGTGATATGGGGCCCATGAATGATATATGATCCACTTTTCAAGAAGTTGTTCACATACCCATTAAACTCAGGGTATTCTGGGGAAAAAAAGGTATACATCTTTTTTAATAGAATTTTTTTCCCAGTTGCATATCAAGAAAATTTTTAGCATTCATTTTTATAATATTTTGAGTTCCAAATTTTACTCCCTTCCTCCCTCCTCTTCTGAAAGTAGTAGGTGGTTTGATATACTTTACACATGTGCTATGATGTAAAAATATTTCAATATTACTCACATTTGTGAAAAAAAAGATCAAAAGGGAAAACATGAGAAAGAATAAAGTGAAAATGTGTGCTTCAACCTGGATTCAGAGTTCATCAGTTCTTTATCTGTTTATGAATAGCATTTTCTTTCATGAGTCCTTTGTACTTGTGATCGTTGTGAAGAGAAGAACTGAGTGAGATGGGAAAAGATAAAGAAGGAAACAAGAGAAGGACTGATTCATAGTTGATCATCAAATAATGTTGCTAATACTGTGTATTCATAATATTTTCCTGGTTCTGTTCATTTCACTTTGCATCAGTTTGAACAAGTCTTTCTGGGTTTTTGTTTCCTAAAAAGTCTGCTTGTTCTTCATTTCTTATGGCAGAATAGTATTCCATTGTATTCATATACCACAGTTTTTACAAGCATTTCCCCACTGATGGGCATCCCTCAATTTCCAGGATTTTTCCACAATGAAAAGGGCTGCTATAAATATTTTTGTACATGTAGGTCCTTTCCCTTTTTTAATGGTCTCTTTGGGATATCAACCTTATAGTTGTATTTATGGAACAAAGGGTATGCAGTTTGTTTGACCTTTGGGCATGGTTCCAAATTGCTCTTCAGAATTATTAAATCAGTTTACAACTCCACCAACAGTGCAATAGTATCCCAATTCTCCCATATCCCCTGCAACATCTATCATTTTCCTTTTTTTTTATTCTATTAACCAATTTGATAGGTGTGAGGTGTTGCCTCAGAATACTTTAAATTTGTATTTCTCTTATCAAAGGTGATTTCAAGCACTTATTCATATGGCTATAGCCATCTTTGATCCCTACATTTGAAAACTACCTGTTAATATCCTTTGACAACTTATTAAATGGGCAATGGCTTGTAATCTCATAAATTTGACTTAATTCTCTATGTATTTGAGAAATACAGTTTTTATCAGAGATACTTGCTGTAAAAATGATTGTTTCCCAGTTTTCTGATTTCCTTCTAATCTTGGTTGCATTGTTTTTGTTTGCTCAAAAGCTTTTTAATATAATCAAAATGAACTATTTTACATTTTATATTGCTCTCTACTACTTGTTTGGACATGAATTCTTCCCCTCCCCATAGATACAGGAAGACTAATTTGCTTATTGTCGAGGGGCAGTCTCTGACTTGGTCCATACATGGGAAGACCCTGGTTCAGGATTTCTTCTAAGCCATTTCCCCATGAAGGCTATATTATGTCTTAAGATTGGCTCACCATTTCTTCTAGACTTGCAGGAGCTTAGGATTTGATAGCTGTGACCCAGACTTTGATGCATGCAAGGAAACAAGGATAATAAAACATATGGAATTACATAAGTCAACAAGGACATAATAACATACACATAAGCTAAATGTACAAGGACAGTAAATATTTTTGCATGTATTCCTAAGAGATGATTGCTTTGCATTCATTATATAAACCCTGCTCTCTGATCAATAAATTGGAAACTGCTATGACAGACCCCATCTGGCTTGTGTCCACCATTCCCCACTTCTTAGTTTGGCCTGTGCCCATTTTGATGCAGGAATCAGCTTATGATATCATCCCTTCATATCTAAATCATGGCAAATATCATACATATCTAACTTTGGCAATTTACCTCCTTAGCTTAGTTGGATTTATTGAGTTCTGAGAGAGGATAGTAGAGGTCCTCACTAGTATAGTGTTGCTGTCTATTTCTTCCTATAACTCACTTCTCCTTTAAGAATCAGGATGCTATACCACTAAGTACAAATATGGTTAGTATTGATACTGCTACATTATCTGTGGTCCCTTTTACCAAAATGTAGTTTCCTTCCTTATCTTTTTTTAAGTTAGATCTATTTTTTTCTTTTGTCTTTTTCTGAGATCAGGATTGCTATGCCTGCTTCTTTTACTTCAGCTGAAGCTTAGTAGATTTTGCTTCAGCCCCTTATCTTTATTCTATATGTGTCTGTCTGCCTCATGTATGTTATAAGAAACATATTAGAGGATTCTGTTTTTTTTTATCTACTCTGCTATACACTTCTGTTTTATGGGTTTATTCCATTCACATACACAGTTGTGACTACTACCTGTGTACTTCCCTCCATCTTATTCTTCCTCCTAATTGTCCACTCTTTCCTTTCACCCTTTCCCACCTCACCAGTGTTTTGCTTCTGTCTACCACCTCCCCTGATCTGCTCTCCCTTCTGTAAATTTTGCCCTTCCTTTTACTTAATCTCCTCCCCTCCTACTTCCCTGACAGGTGTAATTTTGGTGGCATATAAAATCTTCCCCACCCATTAACCAGACTCCTGTAGAACTCATTAAAGGAAGCTTGCTTACTGGAGGCTAGCTTGTAGGAAGGTTTTTACACCTTTTTTTTATTTCTAATTAGGCACTGAGTCACAAGAATTGTGATGCCCTTTGGCTCTAAAAAGGGTATGTATATTCTGAGGTTAGCATTTTGCCTTGGGGCTCACTCATTAGAAGAGTGTTCTTGTGATTTTACCAGATGAGATTCTTGGTAGCTGTTAAGGAGCCCCCAAGCTTTGGAAAACCCGGATATTGGTCCTTCTCCTTCTGGTAACTATGCATGTATTGTCTTGGTCAGATAGTTGAATCTGTCTGTTGATCTGCGATAACTTCTCAGAGCCCTGTCTGTTGGTCTTAATTTCTCTGCTTGTATTTTCTTTGTTTGGGTTTTCTGTGAAGTTCAGGGTGCTGATTTTTTTCCCTGAACTAATGAATGTAATTAAAAAAAAAGATTATTGAGGTGTCTAGGTGGCACAGTTAATATGGCACTGGCCCTGGAGTCAGGAGGAACTGAGTTCAAATCCAGCCTCAGATACGTAACGCAAAAAACTAGCAGTGTCACCTTGGGTAAGTCACTTAACCCTAATTGTCCTACCTTCAAAAAAGCAAAAAAAAAAAGATTGTTGACCCCTTGAACAACTATCTTTCCTAGTAAAGTAGATCTAAGAACTTGTACTAGCAGCCATCCTGAGTATGCCAATGTGTTTGCTGCTATGTCAGGCAAGATAGATTTCTATATTCAACTGATTATACACACACACACACACACACACACACACACACACACACACATTATTCCCACTTTGGGCTAATACTGAATAAGGTTCAAGTGATTCTCATTGCCCAGCCTCCCATGTTCCCCTCCACTGGAAAAGATCTTTCACAACTCTTTATGTGAAATAGTTTATCCTACTCTACCTCTCACTTCCTTCTGCACCCATTGTACTCTTCTTTCTCATGTCTTATTTTTTTTTAATGTCATTACATCAAATTTGCCTTATACCCTCTGTCTAGGTATATTGTTTCTATCAGTACAAAGAGTGATACAATTTTTAAGAATTATAAATATCATCTTCCCTTGTAGGGATGTAAACAGCTTAGATCTATTAAATCCCTCAAGTTTTTCTCCATTTTTTCATGGTTATGCTTCTGTTGGGTCTTGATAGTTGAAGTCCAATTTTTGTATTAAGTCTGGCCTTCTCCTTATGTAAATTTTAATCCTTCTCTTTCAATTAATATCTATTTTTCCCTTGATGTAGTATGCTTAATTTTGCTGGGTAGTTGATTCTTTGTTATAGTCCTAGCTATATTTGACCTCAGAAATATCATGTTCTGTGACCTCTGACCCTTTCATGTTGCAGCTGCCAATTCCTATGTGAACCTGGTTGTTAATCCCAATATTTGAATTATTTCTTTCTGGCCACTTACAAAATTTTTCCTTGATTTGACAGTTCTGAAATTTGCTTATAATGTTCCTCATGGTTTTTATTTGTGAATCTCCTTACTGAGGTGATTGGTAGGTTATTTTTAATGCTCTTTTGCCCTCTGGTTCCTGGATATCAGGGCATTTTTCATTGATAACTTCTTGAAAGATGCTATCCAGGGCTCCTTTTAATTATTATTGCTTTCAGGTAGTCCATTAATTCTGATATTGTCTCTCCTGGATCTATTTACCAAGTCAGGTGTTTTTTCCTATGAGGCGTTTTACATTTTCTTCCAATTGCATTTCATTCTTTTGAATTTGTTTGATTTCTTCTTGATATCTCATAAAGTCATTAGCTTCCACTTGACCAATTCTAACTTTTTAGGTGTTGTTATCTTTAATTAGTTTTTGTATATTTTCCATTTGGAAAATTGTATGCTTTAAGGTTTGTTTTTTTTTCACTTTTATTTATTTTAGTTTCAAACATTCATTTGCACAAGTTTAGAATTTCCAAATTTTTTTTCTCCCCATCTCTCCACTACCGTCCACCCCAGAAAGACAAGCATAGTGATTGTCCCTTCCTCTAGTCTGCCCTCTCTTCTATCCCATCTTATTCCCCTCTTAACCCATTACCCCTTACTTTTTTCTAGGTTAAGATAAATTTCTTTATTTTTATTCTTTTTTAAAATTAAATTATATGTTTATTTTTAGCTGATATCATTCATTTCCACAAGATTTTGAGTTACAAATTTTCTTCTCTTTCCCCTACCCACCACCCCAAAACAGTGATCCCACTGTAAACTCCCTCCCCCAGTCTGCTCTCTCCTATATCCTCCCCCATCCTCCCTCCAACTTTGCAGTAGGGCAAGATGGATCTCTATTACCACAGTACCTGTATACCTTATTTTCCAGTTGCATGTAAAAAAAATAATTATGTGTGTGTGTGTGTGTATTATATATATGACATTTGATTTCAAACCTTTGAATTCCAGATTCTTTCCCTTACTCCTTCATCAATCACCATAACTGGGAAGAAAAGCAATTCAATGTAGGTTGTACATGTGTAGCTAAGAAAAACATTTCCATAATGGATATATTGTGAAAATCTATCCCCCCCACGTGTTCTTTTCACTATTTTTACCTTCTCACTTTTTAAAAGTGTGTGCTTCCAACTTTCTTCCCCCTCAATCTGCCCTCTCCTCCATTGTCTCCCCTCTCTTCCCCTTCACCCCTCCTCTCCTGGTACCCCATGTAGTGTGTATTTCATTCCCTCCCTAAGCAAATTCAATGAGAGTAAGGTTGACCCATTCCCCTTTGCCTTCGTGTTCTCCTACTCTATTGTAACAGGATCCCCTTGCCTCTTCTATATGTATGAGATAATTTACCCCTTCTGTCTCTCCCTATCTCCTCTCATTATGTTCCTCTCTCACCTCTCAATTTCACCTTTTAAGTATCATTCCTTCCTATTCAATTGGTCCTGTGCCTTCTGTATGTTTATACCTGTACACATATATACACACACTCACATATGTATTCATATACCCATGTGCCCACCTATATAGTCATATATATGTTTACATATAAGTATATACAATTACATTCCCTTCAACTCTTCTCATACTGAGAAAAGTTTCATAAGTTACAATTATCATTTTTCCATGTAGGAATGTAAATAGTTCACCTTTGATAAGTTCCTTATGATTTCTTTTCCCTGTTTTCCTTCTCTTACTTCTCTTGCTTCTTGAATCTGAATGTCAAATTTTCTATTCAACTCTGTTTTTTTCATCAAGAATGCTTGAAAGCCCTCTATTTCATTGAATGACAAAATTTCCCCTGATACATGACACTCAGTTTTGCTGGGTAGATGATATACTTTTTTTTTTAAAGCAATCAGGGTTAAGTAACTTGCTCAAGGTTACATGACCAGTTATTTTTGTGTGCGTGCCAAGTATCTGAGGCTCGAACGAATCCCAGGTCTCCTGATGCTGGGACCTGAACTCTTACTCACTGTGCCACCTGGCCACACCTAAACAATTGAGGTTAAGTAACTTGCTCAAGGTTACACGGCCAGTTATTTTGTGTGGGTGTTAAGTATCTGAGCCCAGAACGGATCCCAGTTCTCCCACTCTGGGGCCAGAGCTCTTAGTCACTGTGCCACTTGGACACCCCTTATACTGGGTTTTAATCCCAGCTCTTTTGACCTCCAGAATATCATATTCGAAGCCCTACACACACATAAAATTTTACACCACCTATACACACACATATATACACAAACATGTGTATATGTGTGTATATATACATTATACACACACACACACACATATTTCTTTCAATTATCCTAGTAGTGAGAAAAGTCTCAAGAGTTACAAAAATCATCATTCTATGGAGGAATGTAAACAGTTCAGCTTTAATAAATTCCATATGATTTCTCTTTCTTGTTTATCTTTTCATGTTTCTCTTAATTCTTACATTTGAAAGTCATATTTTCTGTTCAGCTCTGATCTTTTCATCAAGAATGCTTGAAAGTCCTCTATTTCATTGAATGTCCAAAATTTCCCTTGAAGTGTTATATTCAATTTTTCTTTTTGAGGCATTCAGGACATTCTTTCCATTTCCATTTTACTCTCTGTTTCTAGAATATCAGGGCAGTTTTCCTTGATAATTTATTGAAAGATGTGTCTAGGTTCTTTTTTTGATCATGGCTTTCAGGTAGTCCAATAATTTTTAAATTATTTATCCTGGATCTACTTTCTAGGTCAGTGGTTTTTCTAATGTGATAATTCACATTACCTTCTATTTTTTCATTATTTTGGATATGTTTTATAATATATTGATTTTTCATAAAGTAATTAGTACCCATTTGCTCCAATCTAATTTTGAAGGAATTATTTACTTCAATGAACTTTTGCATTTCCTTTTACATCTGGCCAGTTCTGCTTCTTAAGACATTCTTCTTCTCTTGACTTTTTGGACCTATTTTGTCATTTCAGTTAGTCTATTTTTAAGTTGCTATTTTCTTCGGCATTTTTTGGGTCTCCCTTAGCATGTTGTTGACTCATTTTTCATGATTTTCTTGCATTACTGTCATTTCTCTTCCCAATTTTTCCTCTACTTCTCTTACTTGATCCTTTTTGAGCTCCTCCCTGGCCTTGCCACCAATTCATACTTTTCTTGGATGCTTTTTATGCAAGAGTGTTGACTGTGTTCTCCTCTTCCAGTTCTATATTTTGATCTTTGCTACCAAAGTATGAGTCTATGGTCTGATTTTTCTTATTCCTATTGCTCATTTTGCCAGACAATTATTTGACTTTTGACCTCTTTGCCATGACAAAACTCTGCTTCCAGAGTGGAGAGTGACGTGTCGAAATTTCTGGGGTTTTTTGCAGCTGTTGTCAGAGCTTCTTCTAGGCACCTGTCTCAGAAATATGAGGAGGACTACCTCTCTACAGCCTCAGCAAGCTCTGCCATTGCTCCGCCCCCTAGAAATGCCAAACAAGAATGTGACCCAGATTCAAGCAGGGTAAAGCAAGAGAATCCTACCTCAGTGCCATCATATATTCCCTTCAATTACCCTAATACTGAGAAATTTCTCATGAGTTGCAAATATTTCCCAGGAGTTTTCCTTTGGGATCACCTTCAGGAGGCAATTGGTGAATTCCCTCAATTTCCACTTCACTCTTCTAGAATATCAAGGCAGCCTTCCTTGATAATTTATTCAAAGATGATATCTAGGCTCTGTTTTTGGTCACGACTTTAAAGGAGTCAAATCATTTTAAAATTGTCTTTCTTGAATCTATTTTCCAAGTCAGTAGTTTTCCGATGAGATATTTTGCGTTGTCTTCTATTTTTTCATTCTTTTGGTTTTCTTTTATAATTTCATGGTTTCTTAGCTTCCATTTGCTCCATTCTAATTTTTATGGAATTGTTTTCTTCAGTAAGCATTTGTACCTCCTTTTCCACTTGACCAATTCTACTTTTCAATGCCTTCTTTTCCTTCTTGACTTTTTGGACCTCTTTTCCCATTTGGGTGAGTCAATTTTTTAAGGTGTTATTTTCTTCAACCATTTTTGTGTCTCTTTAAGCAAGCTGTTGATTCATTTTTCATGATTTTCTTGCATCACTCTCATTTCTCTTCCCAATTTTTCCTCTACTTCTCTTACTTGACTTTAAAAATCCTTTTTAAGCTCTTCCATGACCTGCAACAAATTCATATTTTTCTTGGGTGCTTTGGATACAGGAGCTTTAACTTTGTTGTCTTCTTCTGTTTGTATGTTTTGATCGTGTAATGTAATGCCAAGGAAAGGCAACTTCCCAGGTTCAAAATACCA
>NW_027185715.1:6728323-6736857 GCF_028583685.1 Petaurus breviceps papuanus | reverse complement strand
GTTCTCAGCAATCTTAGTTCCTGGAGAGACAAGGCTTAGCAAGGCCACAAGATACATTGCCAGTCCCTTCATGAATTTATCCTCTGTCTGTAGAACAGTCCTAGAACCCCTGAACACATTAGCAAAGCCCTCTCCCAGGATTTCTGTAAACATACAACAAGAAAATCCTTCTTCAGGGCTTCTGAACCAACAGAAAGGCTCCCAGACCCCTGCAACAACAGCACTGTCCTTCACCAGTGGACAGTATTCATTCTGTCTGCCGGACAGTCTCCAGACCCCTGCAACAACAGTACTGCCCCTCACCAGTGGACATTATTCACTCTCAGTACTGTCCCTCACCAGTGGACAGTATTCACTCTCTGTCTGCAGGACAGTCTCAGGCCTTCTTAACCAAATGCCAGGTTCCAGGACTTCTTCAACAGGACAGTCTTTCACCAGTGGACAAATCTGGCAAAATAGATTATATTGGTCCACTACCACTGGATAAAGGATGCAGATTTATATGTACTTCTGTTGATACCTATTCAGGTGTACTAGTAGCTTGTCCTTATAAGAATGCAACCCAGAAAAACACTTGTAAAACTCTAGATCTCATAAGCCTATATTATGGAACCCCAATGCAGATTCAAAGTGACAACGGGTCACATTTCAAAGGCAATGAAATGAAGAAGTATTGTATACTAAACAATATAGAATGGATATATCATATTCCATATTATCCAGAAGCATCTGGGTTGATTGAAAGAATGAATGGATTACTGAAAGGACAATTGAGGAAGTTAAGTTCCAATAATTCATATCAACATTGGAAGGATAATTTGTTCATGGCTTTGCGTAATTTGAATAATAGACCATTGGGAGGAAGTACACCTCTAGCCAGAATGATGACCCCCAATCTGCAAATTAGAAAACAACAAACACACAAGATCCCAATTATTGAGTATTGGACCTTGAGGCCAGATGTCCCAGCACCGTACCCAGGACCACCTGGTTCAATGGGGTATGATTTACATTGTTTAGAGGACTTTTGGTTGGACAGAAAAGAAATAAGAAAAATCTCCACTGGGATATGCATAAGAATCCCTAAAAATCACTTTGGACAGATTTTACCCAAATCAGGATTAGCAGCTCAAGGAATACATGTATTGGCTGGAGTAATAGATTCTAATTATCAAGGAGAAATTGTTGTAACATTCCAGAATTTAAGTGAAAGGCCCATACAGATTCACAAGAATGATAGGATAGTTCAAGTGATTATTGTTCCTTGTAAAACAATGCCACTTGTAAAAACTGACCCTCCTTCCAAAATAACTGTCACAGGAACTGAAGGATTTGGTTCTACTGATAGAATAAAATCAGGAGCTAAAGTATGGGTAAAATGGAAGCCAGATGATCTTCCAAAGGCTGCAGAGATTATAGCATATGGGAGGGATAACACTGTAACTATTGTTTATTCTGGAGAAGATGATTACAAAATTGTACCCTTAACTCATTTATTCTACCGTGAGTGAGGCTACGATAGTCTGGTTATTGTCTCTTTGCTTTTTCTTGATTTTTTGTTTGTTCACCTTGTTTGTTAGATTTGTTTCCACAGGCTTGGTACCCTCCATCTGTAGATGCCTGATAGCTTAAGCTGGATGTCACCCCCTGTCTGCAACTGTGATGTGTCACCCTTGGACCTGGCATCAAGCATATTAAGAACTGACCTCTCAAATGGGACCCCTTAGGACAGGGACATCTCTACATCCGATTTCAGCAGCAAGTAGCCATAGAAGAAGAGATCTTCACCCCTTACCACAAGATTTTGGGGCCCCATTTGTTCGGGGTGGGGGGAATGATGGGGATCTTGTGCTCAAGCGCCACCCTAAAATATGGTTTTCTGTGTTTATTGTGTGCTATTCTTGTTATATTGTTGTGAAATTTTGTTGACACCAGTTATTCCTACTGTATTTTTGTCAAGTAAGGGACATGAAAGATCTTGGGGCCGAATGTAAGGGTTATGGGATTTAAAGATCTTCCATGCCCCGTTGGACTTGCTGATGTAGCAGGAAGGGGCGGAGCAAGAGGAAGCGGAAGCCAAGCTAGCGTTCCTGCGTTGGCTGGCAGTGGTGGTGACGGCGGCAGCAGCAGAGGCAGTGGCAGCGCGAAGCCCTTTTTGAGTTAGGACTGCTAAGGACTTTCTGCTAAGGACTCCTGCTGAGGACTGCCAGGGGCCGGAGCTGCTGGGAGCGCGCTTCCAGGACGCTGGGTGGTTGCTGTGCGTGGGGAGAGGAGGACCTTTGCCTGAGGTAGCCTGTTCTGTTTAAAGGCTTGAAAATGTGGGTGCTTTCTACTTTATCTACCTGTGCCAATGTCATAACTACTCTGATGGCTTTCACTTTCTGGTTTTGGGACTCAGTCTTTTGGTATCTTAATAAATTTTCTAGTTTATTTCCTCATATGGCAAACATGACGTATTTTATAATGGATAATTATATCAGCATATTTGTAATCTCTATAGGCATTGTGAATATGGCATTGCTGATACAGATCGTCATTGTCACCAAATTAGGATTCTAAAGTCTGATTATTTTTTCCTCTGCTATTTGCTCATTTTTTCCCAGCCAATAAACTTTTTAGCTCTTTGTTAAGGTATGACTCTCACTTTCAGTGTGGAGGTTGTATTGTCCCAAGCTTCAGGGATTTTGAGAAACTCTTTTCAGAGATATTTCTAGGGACCTTTAAATTTTCACTTCTTCCAAGGTGGTATGAAAAAAGAAGTGTTTACTCTTTTCCTAGTCTGTACTCTTATCTGTGAGTGACCACAAGCACTCTTTCGTTCCTTGGATGTGTGATGAGGATTCCTTTTCCATTTCAACCACAAACTCTCCCACTCCAGTGCTACTCCTTGCCCTAGGACTGCCACCAAGACTTGCTACCCAGATCCAAGCAAGGGACAAGCAAGAGGATACTACCTCAGTGCCAAAACCAAGATCCCTGAAATACCCTTCTAGTCAGCCACTCAAACCTCCCCTACACACACAGGCACACATACAAAGATACTATCTGTGGATGGAGAGCTCCAGAAGCAGCCATTGCTGCTGCCACCACTGCCACTTACCTAAGGCTGGGGTCAGACTGTGCTCATCCCTCACCTAGTTCTGACAGACCTTTCCTACTAACCTTCCAAGGTTTCTTTGGTATTTTGGTGGTTGAGACATCTGGAATTCACCACAGCTGCCAGTTATTCATTGCCCTGAGGCCTCCTCCAAGTTTGCTTCAGGCCCTTCTGTGCCGGCATGACCAATGCTAGACTGTGCTCTTCTTTCAGGCTCATGCAATAGAACTTTCCTGTATACCTTCCTAGTTGTCTTGGATTGGTGTAATGGGAATGCAAATTTAAAGATCTTCCCTGCCCCTAGGCTAAAGTGCACCTGAAACTTGGGGGTGGGAGGCTTGTTTTTCAGTAGATACTTCTTGATTGGCCAGTGGGTCAATAAGGTTGTTACATTCTCTGAGCCAGGAGAAGGCTATATAAGCCCTGATGTGTAGCTTTGTTTTGGGACTCACTTTGAGAAGTATTCTGTGATTTGATCTGAATTCTGGGAAGCCGTTGTTGAGAGTCCCCCGGCTTTGAAAAAACCCAGATGTGGAAACCCAGATGTTGACTGGGTATGGATGTAATGGTTGGACAGTTTGGAAAACTGTCTATTTGATCTGTTTCTGTCTTGATAATTCTGTCTGTATGTTCTGAAGTTCGGGGTGCTGATCTTTTTCCCCTGAACTAGGTAAATGATATACATCTGACTGATTAAAGTAAGCTTGTTAACCCATTTTGAGTTGCTTTCCTTTATCAAAGCAGATCCAAGAACCTGTGGTAGCAGCAAACCCTGAGGACGTGCTTGGGGTGCTTGCTGCTACAATTGGAAATTTCTTTTACTATATAATTTTATGGATTCCACTGTCTATAATTTATTTAGAGTCATTTTTACAGGTATTTGGAGGGATTTCAGAGAGATCTCAAGAAAATCACTCTGCCACCTTGGTTGCCCTGCCCACACCACTCCATTCGAGAAAGTCAGAGTAGCTCTCCAGAAGGACAACCATGCAGCTACAACTTGCTGTCAGGGGCTTAAGCATAATTACACCATAGTGTAATTACACACTTAGACTCATAAAAGTAATTCCTGAATCCACATTGATGTGACTTGAATTCACATAAACTGTCAAAAGGACAACATAACTCCAATACATGAAATATTTAAGAGAATTTAAAAGCAGGAAAAAAATGTACCATAATGTTTATTAAACAGAAACAAAAGGTATAGGGGCAGAGCCAAGATGGTGGTATAAGAGCACTCCCCCCATAACCACTTCAAATACCTATAAAATATGACTCTAAACAAACTTTAGGGCTATAGAACCCCGAAAGTGACAGAGAGAAACAAATCTCCCACTGAAGGCAGCCTGGAAGGCGGACAGAAAGGGTCCACTGAAGTGTGCTGGAAGCCAAGCCCAGCCCCATGTGAGCACCCGGTTTTAGCCTCATAAGGGCCCTGAGCAGCCCTGGTGGGAGTGACTTTGGGAGAGTGGATAACAAGCAGCTGTGGCAGTTTCCAGAATTATCAAACCATAAACACCAAATACAAAGTGAGAGGTCAGTGTGGGCTTTGGGAACAGGGGACTGAGAGTTCAGTCCAGCCTCTGCTACCCCAGAGGGAGAAGGAGTTGAGGCATGGCTGCCACCACCCCCATGGCTGCTTCAGAGCTCCTGCCCTGCAGATTGTAGGGAAAGCAAGTGACCATTCTGAGTGGTAATTGACCTTGCATTAATCTGCTTGGATCTTGATCCCTGTCTAAGGTGGAGGTCCATAGGTGTGTGACCAGGTGCCAGAGACAGTGGGGGCTTCAGAGAGAGCATCAAACAAATAACACCAGTAACTGTGAGAGCCCCAGTGATTTGAGACAAAGCTCTGCTCTCTGGAAGCAGAATTCTGTGGCGAAATGCTCAAAAGTCAATTAATTAAGTGGCAACATGAGCAAGGAAAGGAAGCAAAGCAAGCATAGAAATCCAACTTTGGATTCCTTTTTGGGGGACATAAAGAATCAAAGCATGGAACAGGAAGAAGACAATGGAGTAAGAAGTCCTGCAAAAAAAGCTTACAAGTAAAATATGATCTGGTTACAGGCCATAGAGGAGCTTAAGAAGAATTTTGAAAACCAAATAAGAGAAGTAGAAGAAAAATTGGGAAGAGAAATGAGAATGATGCAAGAAAATTATGAAATGAGAGTCAACAATCTTACTGAAGAGTATAACACCTTAAAAAATAGACTAACTCAAATGGCAAAAGAGGCTCAAAAAGCTAATGAGAAGAATGCCTTTAAAAGCCAAATTTGACAGATGGAAAAAGAATCTCCAAATCTCCCTGAAGAGAATCATTTCTTCAGAAATAGATTGGAGCAAATGGAAGCTAGTGACTTTATGAGAAATTAAGATATTATTAAACAGATCCAAACAAATGAAAAAATAGAAGGGAATGTGAAACATCTAAATGAAGAAACCACTGACCTGGAAAATAGATCCAGGAGTGATAATTTTAAAATTACTGGACTACATGAAAGCCATGATCAAAAAATGAACCTAGAAATTATCCTTCAAGAAATTCTAAAGGAAAATTTCCCTAATGTTGTAGAACCAGATGGCAAATTAGAGGTTGGAAAAATCCACCCATCACCTATTGAAAAAGATCCCCAAAGATGGCAGAGTAGAAGCAGGACCTCCCTGCTGCTCCGGCTTCCACCATCCACAATCCATGTAAAAAGGGGACTCTGAACAAAATTTGGAGCTGAAGAACCCACAAAATGACACAGAGAACCTAACCTCCCACTGAGGGCAGCCCAGCAGGCCAGCAAGAATCGACCAGCACAGCACTCTGGGAGCCTAGGCCAGAGTCACGCCCACGCTTTCACCCCAGGGCTGGCCTGACCAGCCACCGGCCTGAGGGACTCAAGATCAGCAGCAGGTGTGGCTGTTTCCAGATTTATTAACATAGATGTGAAGGACAAAGTGAGAGGTCAGTACAGTCTGGATTTTGGGAACCAGTAAGTGGGAGTGCAGGGATATTGCCACCAGGGTGAGAAGCCGATGAGCCATTGGCACAGCCAGCCCGCACCATATGGCAGCTTCAGCACCTGGCCTGCAGAGAGTAGGGGGACCAATCACCAGTCTGAGGGGTAATCCCTCTTGCTTTAAACATTGTGGATATGGATTGCAGACTAGGGTAGAGGTCCTGGAGTGTGTGTCCAAATTGCCAGAGGGTGTGGAGACCTCAGAGAGGGCAGCCATTTAATACCTCCAGCAGCTGAGACAACCCCAGCTTTTGTGACAAAAGTCCCCCTGTCTGGTGGCAGAATCCTACTGTGGCAAAAATCCCAGTCAAGTGACTGAGGGGTGACATGGCCAGGCAAAGGAAAAAAGCAGACAGAAGATTCCAACATTAGACTCCTATTTTGGGGACAAAAAAGGAGCAAAGCTTGGAATAGGAGGAACACAGTGAAGTCAGAACTGCTTCACCAAAAGTTTCAAAGGAAGATACTAGCTGGTTACAGGCCATAGGGGACATTTAGAAGCAGATAAGAGAAGTGGAGGAAAAATTGGGAAGAGAAATGAGAAAGATGCAAGAAAATTATGAAATGAGAGTAAACAGCCTGTCTGAGGAAATAAAAAACACCTTGAAAAACAGACTAACTCAAAAGGGAAAATAGGCTCAAAAAGGCAATGAGGAGAAGAATGCCTTAAAAAGCCTAATTTGCCAGATGGAAAAAGAATCACAAAAGCTCAATGAGGAGAATCATTGCTTCAGAATTAGAGTGGAGCAAATGGAAGCTAATGACTTTATGAGAAATCAAGATCGTGTTAAACAGATACAAACAAATGAATGAATAGAAAGCAATGTGAAATATCTCATGGGAAAAACCACGGACCTGGACAATAGATGCAGGAGAGATAAATTAAAAAATATTGGACTACCTGAAAGCCATGATCAAAGTAAGAACCTAGAAATCATCCTCCAGGAAGTTCTAAAAGAAAACTGCCCTGATGTTTTAGAACCATAGGGCAAAATAGAGTTTGAAAGAATCCACTTATCACCTCCTGAAAAAGATCCCTAAAAGAAAACTCCTAGGAATATTATAGCCAGGTTCCAGAACTCCTAGATTAAGGAGAGAATATTACAAGCAGCCAGGAAAAAACAATTTGAATATTGTGGAAACACAATCAGGATAACCCAGGATCTGGCAGCTTCTACACTGAGGGATCGAAGGGCTTGGAATATGATATTCCGAAGGTCAAAGGAGCTGGTTTTAAAACCAAGAGTCACCTACCCAGCAAAACTGAGTATCATGTTTCAGGAGAAAATATGGCGTTCAGTGGAATAGAGGACTTTCAAGCATTTTTGCGGAAAAAACCAGAGTTGAATAGAAAATTTGACATTCAGATACAAGAAGCAAGAGAAGAATGAGAAGGTAAACAGGGAAAAGATATCATAAGGAACTTACCAAATTTGAACTATTAACATTCCTATATGGAAAAACATTTATTGTAACTTATGAAACTTTTCTCAGTAGTTGAAGGGAATATACATATATATATATATGTATATATATATATACATACATATATATAGTATATATGTCTATATATGAGAGTATATGGCCATATGAATATGTATGTGAATGTATGTTTATATGTTTATAGGTATACATAGATAAAGGGCCCAGGACCTATTTAACAGGAAGGGATGATACTTAACTTTTGAAATTAAGTGGTGAGAGAGGAATATAATGAGAGGAAATGGGGAGAGATAGAATGGAGTAAAATATCTCATATAGAAGAGGCAAAGAAAAATGTTTGTAATGGAGGGGAAGAGTAGGAGGGTAAGGGGGAATGGTTCAAACTTTTTCCCAATGAGTTTGCCTTGAGGAGGTAGTGAAGTGCATACTTGTAATGGGAATGCAAATTTGGAAGATCTTCCCTGCCCCTAGGCTAAAGTGCACCTGAAGCCTGGGGTGGGAGGCTTGTTTTTCAGTAGACACTTCTTGATTGGCCAGTGAGTCAATAAGGTTGTTACATTCTCTGAGCCAGGAGAAGGCTATATAAGCCCTGATGTGTAGCTTTGTTTTGGGACTCACTTTGAGAAGTGTTCTGTGATTTGATCTGAATTCTGGGAAGCCGTTGTTGAGAGTCCCCTGGCTTTGAAAAACCCAGATGTGGAAACCCAGATGTTGACTGGGTATGGATGTAATGGTTGGACAGTTTGGAAAGCTGTCTACTTGATCTGTTAATGTCTTGATAATTCTGTCTGTATATTTTGAAGTTTGGGGTGCCGACCTTTTTCCCCTGAACAAGGTAAACGATATATGTCTGACTGATTAAAGTAAGCTTGTTAACCCATTTTGAGTTGCTTTCCTTTAACAAAGCAGATCTAAGAACCTGTGTGAGCAGCCACCTGTAATAAGAATGTAAATTTTAAAGATCTTCCTTGCCCCTAGGCTAA
>NW_027185715.1:6719595-6728313 GCF_028583685.1 Petaurus breviceps papuanus | reverse complement strand
TGTGGTAGCTGCAAACCCTGAGGACGCTTGGGGTGCTTGCTGCTACACCACCCTAGGGACTCCAGGGTGCTTGCTGCTACAATACTGAATAGGGTATCTCACCACCCCAGGAGAGTAGGGAGGGAGGGGGATAAGAGTTGGGATGATGGAAGGCGGGGCAGGCTGGGGGGGGGTTGAGAGGTTGGAGGAACCCACTTTTGAAAAGGGACAGGATTGGGGTGGAGAATAGAACAAGTGGGAGGTGGGATGGGAGGGAAGTAAATGTAGCCAATGTTTTACAATATATCTACTATGTTATTGTTTTTCATTAGCCACACATGTAAAACCTATACTGAACTGCTTGTCTTCCCAGAAAGTGTGGGTGACAAGGGAGTGTGTATATATATATATATATATGTATATATATATATATATATATATACCAATATATACAATTATTAATACAATTTTACATGTGATTGTGGGCATAGAGATCCACTGGAAAAGGGGGAAATGTGAGGAAAATCTGCAACTCAAAATCTGGCGGAAGTAAGTGATGTAAATCAGAAGTTAATAAAGCATTTAAAAAAAATAACAACAAAAGAAAAAAGATCCAAAAAAAGAAACTCCTATTAATATTATAGCCAGGTTCTGGCGTTCCCAGATCAAGGAGAAAATATTACAAGCAGCCAAGAAGAAACAATCTGAATATTGTAGAAACACAATCAGGATAACATAGGACCTTGAAGCCTCTACATTGAGGGATCAAAGGGCTTGGAATATGATATTCTGGAGGTCAAAGGAGCTGATATTAAAACCAATATTTGTCTGTCTAGCAATTTGAGTATCATGTTCCAGGAGAAATGTGGTCATTCAATGGAATAGAGGATTTTCAAGCATTCTTGATGATAAAACCAGAGTAGAATAGAAAATCTGACATTCAGATACAAGAAACAAGAGAAGCATGAGAAGCTAAACAGGGAAAAGAAATCATAAGGAAGTTATTAAAGTTGAACTATTTGCATTCCTACCTGGAAAAACAATAATTGTAACTTATGAAACTTTTCTCAGCATGAGAAGAGTTGAAGGGAATACACACACACACACACACATATAACAGGGTATATGGGCATATGAATACAAATATGAGTGTATGTATATATGTGTACAAGTAAAGAGAGACAGAAGGCACAGGAGCAATTGAATAAGAAGGGATGATACTTAAAAGTTGAAATTGAGAGGTAAGAGAGGAATATAATGAGAAGCTATGGAGAGAGACAGAATGGGGAAATTATCTCACATAGAAGAGGCAAGGGAAAACTGTTACAATTGAAGGGAAGAACAGGAAGGCAAAAGGGAATGTTTCAACCTTACTCTCACTGAACTTGGTTTAGGGAGGGAATTACATATACACTAAATAAGTTATCTCACCCTACAGGAGAGTAGGGGGAAAGGGGATGAGAGAGGGGATGATGGAGAGGTGGGCAGGTTGTGGGGGAGGGAAGTTAGAAGCACACACTTTTGAAAAGGGACAGAGTCAAAGCAGAGAATAGAACAAGGTGGGGGGTGGGATAGGATGGAGGGAAATATAGTCAGTCTTTGACAATATATCCACTATGGAAATGTTTTTTTGTAGCTATACACATACAACCTATATGTATTTGCTTATCTTCCCAGTAAGTGATAAGGGAGGAAGGCAAAGTATCTGTAATTTGTCACCTTCTATCTTCTGCAGGCAGGCTCTCTTGTTGGTTTCTCTGATTTCTCACCTGTAGTTGGCTTCTTTAGTGGTTGTCTCCTGAACTTTTGATAACAATTCTCTCTTGGCTTCTCCAACTTCTGATCTGACTTTTGATGCTTCAAACCAAGGACTCCTCATGGAGTTGACCCATCTCAAACCTAGATTGATAGCAGAAAAGTCCATATATCTATCAGATTTGATATAATTAATTATATGACAGTTTTAAAATAGCATTTTGTTACAGAGTTTCCCACCAGTAAATCCAATATCCTTTAAAAAAAGTTCTATTCAAATTCCTTACAGGGAAACAATGTGCTGCAGCAATCTCTAAATAAGTGAGTATTTCTTTCCTTGTGGGGAATGCTTTAATTGTGATCCTTTCAGAACTTTCTCCTCAAGCACTTTTCATTTGACAAAATTCATTTTCTTTCCAATCCTCTCCTCACAGCCTTTCTCCTCAAGATATTTTTTCTCTGTTTCACACAAAATGCCCATCTCTCTTCCTCTCAGAAGAAAAAAAATTCTTTGGAAGAAATAGAAAATATCTTATAATACATGTGTGCGTGTATAGATATTCTCCAAAGGAATAATATTTTAGCCTGAAAAAATTGTTCTTTTAATACAGCAATAACATCAATTAACATAAAAAACAACAACAATCAATTTAGGAATACTAAGGAAAATTCTAATATGTGTTCATGTGGATGTTATGGTGTATGGCCATAATGTAATGACATGGATGAGCAACTTCCCAGAAGAATGATACTGTGAATAGCTTTTAAAGTTCTGATTACACAGTAAAATGAACTCTATTTATTTCATAGCAAATCAGAGCAAAACATTCACAGAGAATCAAGGTACAGCATTCACAATGTTACAACTTATCACAAAAAAAAAATCACAATATAGTATTCACAACAGCTTATCATTAAAATGGCCACATAGTTTTCACCAAAGTGGTCACAATATTTAGAACAAAGAACAGTCATCTCAAAGTACAATTGTCAAAAGTCTTCTACTCATGGGGCACACTAAATTAACTCAATCAGTCACTTATTCAACAATCAATTTGTAAGTATCATTAATTACTAAGTACAATCATAAGAAAATACACAAATCCTCCACCCCTAGGTCACTAGTGAACTACAATTTCATCATTTCTCAATACCCTTGGAGAGGTCTTTTCATCTTGACTTGGGGCTGATTCTCAGTTTCCCTGGACCCCCTTCCATGGGCCCAGATTCTACCTGGATTCACCAGACTGCCACCTGGGTTCCATGGCAGACAACTCCCAATTCCTTGTCCACCTCTCTGGGTAGGTCTTGCTCCATACTGAAGTTCACAGGGTCCAGTCCATCTCAAATCCTTCACAATTTCTCCTCCCTGGAATTCAAGGCTCAACAAAGCCAAAAACAAAGTCCCTGAATCCTGGTCATGCTTCCTCAGTCTTCTGCAGCTCATTCAAAAAATCAGAATCACCTTATCCAGCCCAGAGGGGAGGGGGCTTCTGGGTTCCTCTTCAGCCTCCTTGGGGCAGCTGCTTCTGCCTCAATGGTTGTTTCATTCTTACATTTCATTCTCCCTTTTGAAAGAGTATTCTCTACCCTGGGCATAATCCTTTAATTCACAAATAAAGACAACTTTAACAAATACATTTTTATGGAGGTTTCTGGTGAAATCAATGAATGAGTATCTATTTCTTATATCCCTTCTTCATCACAACATAGATGAAGTTGCCAAAAAGCAAAGTGGTAGAAAACAATTATATAAAAGAGAGGAAAGGAAAAGATTTCTTACAAAAACATCCTATTGGGGGGTAAGAGTGGAGAGGAGGCAGAAACTAAAAAAAAAAAGAGCAACAAAAAGACACCATTAAAACAAAGAATGTGGGAGGAGGGGGAAAAGAAATCAACGAGAAATATTTAAAACAAGGGAATGTTATAGCAATAACTACAAATATCTCCCCCTCCCCAAAGTGAGCAAAGAACAACTACGGTCAGTCTTCCAGAAAATTGGCATTTATTAAGGGCAGCGTATGTGAGAAATTTAAATATAAATTAAATAAATTATATATAAATCAAATAATTGAAACTCTGAAAGAATTACAAAACACGTAAGAAAACTGGTGATTCAGAGCAGCACTTGTTAAACTATGGGTCTCAACCCTATATTGGGTGGCAAAAAAAATTGACAACAGTAAAAGGTTTCTGAAAATGCAACAACCCCAAATTAATAAAAAATCAAACATAATGTATCCCAGGTGTTTCTTATAGCTCTTACCCATGATGCATCATATGACTTCACCGCAGTCTTGCTTCTGAACATAAGGCATGCGTACTTTGTTCTGCACATGACCTAAGGCCATACAATGCCAATGAAAGCTGCTAAAAGAGAAAAGGGGGAGCAGCTAGGTGGCACAGTAAATAGGGCACTGGCCCTGGATTCAGGAGTATCTGAGTTCAAATCCAGCCTCAGACACTTAACACTTACTAGCTGTGTGAACTTAGGCAAGTCACTTAACCCCAATTACCCTGCCTTCCTCTGTCCAAAAAGCAAAAGAGAAAAGGGTTCAAAAGTGGAAAAAAGAAAGTTTAAGTCCTGATGTAGAGCATAAGATGTGAATGTTTATGTATTTATGTGTATGCATAGATATATATGTGTATATTTATACATGAATGTATGCATATGTACACATGCATATGTATATGTGGCTACAAAAATGAAATTTAGGACATAACATTATATATGTATATATAAATATACACAGCAGGACATATCAAGAAAAGAGCAAAGGACAGCAAAATCACAAGTCTTTTTAAATTTATAGGATCAAAAAGTAAAGGGACTGAGAAGCAATCTCATCTACATGTCTTATTTTGCAAATGAAAAGTCTCATAGAGATTAAATCACTTTCCCATGGTCACATAGATAATGTGTTAGAAATGAGATTTAAACCTATATCCTCTAGTGCAAATACCCGCAGTGTTATATTCAACTGTTCTAAACTGCCTCAAAGCAAGTAACTTTGAAGCCAGTTCAGTGAGGTAAGCTAAAATTCATTGACTTCCAAAAAGGGTAAGGGGAAGAACATGATGAAGTAAGTAGCACAAAAAATCATATTTCTGGAATCATAAAATAAAATTGATGAGATGTATTTAAATTAGAGTTCAAGGAACAGATTGATAGAATGGACAATATGTGTTAACACACTGGAACCCTAAACATAGCTCAATCAGAAATGAAGTCTCTAAGCTTTGAGGTTAGAGAAAGCAATCTATCAGCAATATACCCTTTAATTATCATAAAATGCCAGATCAGATCTCCCAGTACTACTCCTCAGTGATGAAAAATTAATGTAATCCTATACAATATGGAAAAGCAAACAAAATGTATGGAATTGAAAAATAATACTTTGCAATGCTAAGTATATTCCTATGGGGAAAAGAGATTGATTTCTAACAGAATCAATGAGTTTCAATCATTCCTCTTGAGACAATCAGAGATGAGCAACGTTTGGAAATAAAACTAAAGAGAGAAGATACTTTAAAATGGTAAATAAACCCATACAGTATGAACAGGCTATTGTTTACATGTTTCAAGGAAAATAAAAGATTATAATTTTGTAGACATATTTTCTAAAAGCAGTTGAAGAAATGAAGGATAACTCCGGGCTTGATCAGACAGAAATATCCTACAAGAAACTGTATCAAAGTTACTTAGTATTTCTTCAATTCAGGGAAGCACAGTGGAAATTTATTCAAAGAAAGAGGTAGAGTTATCGGGAAAGTGTGTGACATAGACTAAATTAAATTGTTTTCTGCACAGAAAAAAGTCACGCAAGTCAAAGGAGAAGCAGAATTTGTGTGGGTGTGGGAAGAGCTTGACTAAACATGAAAAGGGAAAAGGAAATGTCTACATTTTAAGTTGGCAACTATAGATTAAATTGTTCCTAAAGTAAGATTTGTATAACTAGGGCTAATTTAAAAAAAAAAAAAGGAAAAATCCAGCAATCTTCTGGGGTTTTGGCTGGAAGGAAAGGACTAAGGTACCTGGGAAAGAGTAAGGAAATTGGAAATAAGTTTGACCAATCAACCAACATTTGTTCAGTGCACACTGTATTCTTGGCACTGTTCTAAGAGGGCAAAAAATAGTCCCTGCCCACAAGAATCTCACAATTTATTGAAGAAACAACATGCAAACAAAGATATACACACAAGCTATATGTATTATAAGTAAGAAATAAACCAGAGAAGGCATGCATTAGAATTAGGAAGGATTGGGAAAGACTTCCTGTAAAAAATTGGAATTTTAGTTGAAACTTAAAGTAAACCAAGGAAGGTAATATTTGGAGTTGAGGAGAAAGAACATTCCAGGCATCAGTAATAGCTAGAGAATATGCCTAGGATTGGGAGACAAATTGTCTTGTTCATGAGATGTATTTCCATACCAACCATATGTCTGTGTTCTTCCCTCCTTTGACCAGTTAAATGAATGTTAAGTTCAGTTTTTATCTACTCCCTACCACCCCTTTCACCTCTTTTGTGTAATTTCTTTCTTGTATACCCTGATTAGGTGAGTCCATTAAATTCTCTCATATCAGTGTTCTTAACCTCTGTGTGTGTGTTCAAATAGGAGGAAAATTAGCTTTTATCAAAACATGTATATGTGTTTGTGTGTATTTCTATATAAGTTATCCTTGTTTATAAAGCATTTTACCTTCTATAATATTACATTTAATGCTCCATGGTGCCTTATAATAATGGCTTCTAAAACTTGTTTATACTGACTTTTTCCCCTTGATTCCATGGAAAGGATTCATTCCTTCTAGATGCTTACAATAGTTTTTTTTTTCTTTCACCAGGAAGGCAAGGATTTTAGCTATAATGATCCTGGAAGTCTTAATTTGGAGATTTCTTTCCAGACATTGCTGAAGCATTCTATATCCATTTTGCCATCTGGTTCTCAAATATCTGGGCAGTCCTCTTTTAAAATTCTTTGAAATATAATCTCTAGATTCCTTGGTTTTGTCATGGCTTTTAGGCTGGCTATAGATTCTTTTATCTATCCTTGATCTGTATTCCAGGTCAGTGTTTTGTTTATTTTTTTCTATGACATTTACATTTTCTTTGATTTGTTTCTAGTTTTTTAAAATTTGTTTTAATGTTTCTTTTTTTTCCTCATAGTCATTTATTTCTATTCTGTCCATTCTAATTTTCAGGGAGTTTATTGCTTAAGCATATTTTTAATCTCTTATGCCAAGGTACTTTCAATTCTTTCTGTTCTATCCACTACATACATAGACACAAACACACCCTGGAGTGGATAATTTACTACTCAGCTTTCACGTCTTTCATTCTTTTCCATTTCCCATCACTTAGTCTGTCAATTATAAGATATTGCTTTAGTAATAGCTTGGGCAAGCTATTAAACCATTTTGGGCCTCAGGTTCCTTATCTGTAAAGTCAGAGATTTCTTACAGAGACTAAATGATTCTTAATTCTGGAAGACTTTCCACCTCTAAATCTATTATTCTGTAATCCTATGAACTTGGCTTTAATTAAAAATGTAGCATAGGCACCATTTGAAGAAGGCTACAAAGGCTGTTGACCTGAACCCATCCATTACCTTTACCTACCCTTGCAATTTTTCCTGGTTTGTTTCAGGGAATGTAAACACTCCATAGGGTAAATAGGAACACTATTCTTGCAGTTATTGGCTACTCTAAGGATAATTCTATTTTTTGACTTCTGTTTTCCTCTTACTCCCACTGCTTTCTCTTATGTGTGAAATGTTTTCCCTCTTTGTCTCTGCCTCTTGTATTCCATCAAGTCTTAACCAAAATCTCACCCTCTGTAAGAAACTTTTCCTGCTACCTTATTGCTAGTGTTGTCCCTTTAAATTAAATTAAAGTTAGATTGGCTAATAGGACAGAAAAGGTAAATGACAAATGTTGGAGGGGATGTGTGAAAGGTGAGACATTAATTCAGTGTTAGTGGAGTTGTGAACAGATTCAACCACACCAGTCAAGCAATTTGGAACTATGCACAAATGGCTGCAAAACCATGCATACTCTTGGACCTAGTAGTACGACTAGGAGGTCTGTATCCAAAAAGGGATAAAAAGGAAAAAAAATAAAAAGTAATTACCAAAATATTTATAGCAGCTCTTTTCTGGGGACAAAGAATTAGAAATTGAGGGGATGCCCAGCAATTGAGGAATGGCTGAACAAGTTGTGATATGTGATTATGATGGAATACTATTATACTATCAGAAATGATGAACAGGATGCTCTCAGAAAAACCTGGAAAGACTTTCATGGGTTGATGCGAAGTGAAATGTTCTGTGTCCAAAGTAACAGCAATAATGTAAGATCATCAGCTGTGAATGACTTAGCTATTTTCAGCAATACAATGATCCAAGACAACTCTGAAGGACTTATGATGAAAAATGCTATCTACCACCCAAAGAAAGAACTAAAGGTGTTTGAATGAAGATTGAAACATTCTTTTTTTAACTTTTTTTCTTTGTCCCTATGTTCTCTTTCACAACATGACTATAATGAATATGTTTTGTTTGGCTACACATTATACCCTATAGCGAGTTGCTTGCCTTTTCAATGAAGGGGGCGGAGAGGGAGGGAGAGAGAGAATTTGGAACTCAAAGTTTTAAAATGTTAAAAATATTTTATATGTAACTGGGGAAAACAAAATTAGAGAGAGAGAGAGAGGCGGGGAGGGAGAGGGAGGGAAAGAGGAAGGGAAGGGGAGAGAGAGAGAGAGAGAGAGAGAGAGAGAGAGACAGAGAGAGAGAGAGAGAGAGACAGAGACAGAGACAGAGACAGAGACAGAGAGAGACAGAGACAGAGACAGAGAGAGACAGAGAGACAGAGAGACAGAGAGACAGAGAGACAGAGAAACAGAGAGACAGAGAGAGACAGAGAGAGAGAGAGACAGAGAGAGAGACAGAGAGAGACAGAGAGAGAGAGAGAGAGAGAGAGA
>NW_027185715.1:6706944-6719495 GCF_028583685.1 Petaurus breviceps papuanus | reverse complement strand
AGAGAGAGAGAGAGAGAGAGAGAGAGAGAGAGAGAGAGAGTTATTTTCAAATATATGAATCTGGATTTGAACTCAGCCCATAGTATTTTCACCTCCAGTGCCTTATTTACCACAGCACCATACTATCTCTCGCACAATGCCTGGCACATAGGAAGTTAAAAATTGTTAATTTATTGGTGGGAATTGAGTCCAGGTCCTCAGCCTCTAGAAGCTAGATTTCATTCCACTGGGTTATGATGGCTCCCACTTGGATCAGCGCTTGATTGCTGTGCTAAAATATCTGTATTGTTTGCAGCACCCTCATGTAAGCCTCATTTGATTTTAGTAAGAAGTATTGAATTGCATGAAATATTGCCTACCAATTCAGACTGCACCATCAAAAGCATTATCATTAGGGCTATGATAAATACACAGATAAAATATATGCATACATGATTTTGTGTAAATACATGCACATATATACATATGCCCTTCATGTGTATACATATATATGCACACATTGTTTACATTCAATGTATGAAGTAGGGATTTTTTAAAGGACTATTAGATTTGAATTTCTTATTTCAGGAATTAAAAAAGATCTCGACAGCATTCTTTCTCATTTCTTGGTTTGATTAACTACCCTTCCTTCATTTTTAGTATGACTCCTTAATTTCTTCCTGAACTCTCCCAGGGCAGTCACATAATATCCCTTCTTTATATTTAAATTTCAATCAGTTTCACTGATCTAGCCTACATATATATCCTGAAAAATTCAATCAATCAGATTTTATTCCTGGGATTTCAGCCATATGAAAGCTTCGTACTATAATCTGACTTTTGCAGGAAAAGGTATTATTCGTAATTGAAAAAAAAATATCTTCTTTTCTAGGACTTCATTTCTAGCTCCCCCATAGGATCTGAAGACTAACCTGTTTTGCCTAATTGAGCTAGGAAATCAGCACCCCATAATACTTTCTGCTGTCTTCTGCCATGCTTCAGATGCATTGATCTTTCTTCCCTCTCCTTCCTCTCCAACAGGTGGCAGTTAGCTGATGCATTGGAAAGTCTGAAGTCCAGAAGACCTGAGTTCAATTTTGATTCAATGGCTTAGTGGTTGCATGATCCTAGGTAAGTCATTTAATCTTGCTCAGCCTGAGTTTGCTCATTTGTGAAATGTGGATAATAATAGCCTTATATTACAGGATTTTTGTAAGGATCAAATGTGATATTATTATGAGTAATTTGCTTTGCAAGATTAAGAGTCATATAAAAGATTTTGAGTGCTAATTTCTAGAACCTCTTTATTAGTTACCATCTCCCCATTAAACTGTAATCCCTTGATGTCAAGAACTGTCTCATTACTTTAATGTGTCTCTAGCACTAAGCTGATTGCCTGACATATAATAAATGTTAAATGAATACTCTACCTATTTGTCTACTTTTCCCTCTGTGTGTGTGTTTGTATTCCAAAATTATTCTTTCTCTAAATGGATACAGATGACATCTAGAAAAATAGACATAAGTATGTGTATGTGTAAACTTGTCTCTTTAAAAATAAATGTAAAAATTGAGTTACTAGGGCAAAAAAAAAATGAGGCTCTATTTAACCTCATTACTAGTCCTGATCTGTCACTGAAGAGAGCTGTGTATGACTTAGGGAAAAATCTCTTAAAGTCCTTGTGTCCTCATTTCCACATCTGCATTGTGCAAGGTGTAATAAGTCTGATCCCCTTTATGATAGAGTGTTGTTTTCTGTAATGATTAGCATTTAAAATGTCTATGAAATATTTTGCTCTATTAAGAGATTTGGTACTTTTTTGATTTTCACTATAAATCAAGGAAATAATATTACTAAAATGTCTATGTCTGTCTGAACATTAAAAATTGATTTTAAACAGAAAGGATGGTGAATTTTTGACCTTTTTATTCAGCTACAACTGCACTTCAGTATTCATTGTTTCCCTTGAAAGAGAATTTGACCTCTTACAGATGAAGAGGTGGAAGTAGGTGAATTTTAAAACACTTGCGTGGAAGGTTCTCTGTGGGCTGGAATTTCCTTTTAATCTGAAGTTGGAACATTATATATTACTGATTGATCTTTATGGTCCTAGAGCTCTGTTCTTCAGTTTCTGAAACCAGCTTTTGAACTATTGGAGATTAAGGCCTTTGGCATTACTCTCCCAACATTTAAAATTCTCTGTTTTATGCATTTGGGGTTGTTTCTGTCTTAAACTATTTTAAAATGAAGGTCAAAAGTTTCCCTTTTACTTAAGGATGAATTTGCTTTCATAAGTTACTTATATTATCTCTCCTGATAAGAGAGATCATTTTCCTATTTAAATCAGCTACGCCGTATTGGCAATGTAGAGTTTAAAATGTACAGAGTCATTCTATCCAGTCCACATCTGACCCATGCTATTCGCAAAGCGGCAGGGGAGAGAGTGACTAGGAAACAGGAAAGACAGAATATCTATATACTCAAAATTCTGTTCTGATTTTTCCTTGTGGTTTTCTGTCTCCCTTCCCCCTGCTTTTTCCTCTCTCCAACCCTGAACCCCTGAGTTATTGTTTATGGAGATAATCTGTGTGTAGTTGGAGATGTTTTGGGTTCTATTGGCAGTTGGGCAATGCTCTACAGAGCTGAGTAATAAATTATCCACTCTAGTGTGTGTTTGTGTCTGTGAATGTAGTGGATAGAACATAAGTTGTCCCTCAAATGATTGGAAGAACCTTAGAGATTCTTTTAAACAAGAGAAAGGTGCAACAGTTTCTCCCCTCTGCTGCCTTCAATACGCACACACACCCAACCACTTACAGGTAGAGACAAACATTTGATGATGACCATCTTCTTAGTTATTTATTTTTAAAAAAAAGTAAATATATATATGTATATATATATATATATATGTTTCTTGATTACCTACTATGTGCAATGTGTATTTTCAAAGCGATGTCAAGGAAACAAGTGGAAGAATTATGAAATAAAATCCAAGCTGCTGAGAGAAAAGACTCATTTTTCTTTAAATATTTGATTAGCAATACATTTTTTCTGGTACCTTAATTGACAAACTAGTACTTCTTTGGCCAGACAGCTTAAAATATTGAGAATTAGAAATATAACACCAACTCAAAATGAAAAAGAAGACTAATTCAAGCCATATTGGGGAATAGATTGCTTTTCCACTTTTTAAATTGTGCAGTGTGATAATTTATCTTGCTGTAATGGGAATGTAAATTTTAAAGATCTTCCCTGCCCCTAGGCTAAAGTGCACCTGGAGCCTGGGGTGGGAGGCTTGTTTTTCAGTAGATACTTTTTGATTGGCCAGTGGGTCCAAAAGGTTGTTACATTCTCTGAGCCAGGAGAAGGGTATATAAACCCTGATTTGAGGCTTTGTTTTGGGGCTCACTTTGAGAAGTGTTCTGTGATTTGATATGGATTATGGGAAGCCGTTGTCCTGAGCCCCCCCAGCTTTGAAACCCAGATGTTGTTTGGTATGGATGTAATGGTTGGACAGTTTGGAAATCTGTCTACTTGATCTGTTTCTGTCTTGATAATTCTGTCTGTATATTCTGAAGTTCAGGGTGCTGACCTCTTTCCCCTGAACTAGGTAAATGATACATGTTTGACTGATTAAAGTAAGCTTGTTAACCCATTTTGAGTTGCTTTCCTTTATCAAAGCAGATCCAAGAACCTGTGGTGGCAGCAAACCCTGAGGACGCTTGGGGTGCTTGCTGCTACACTTGCTAATGTGCAATGATCCATTTTTGTACTGAGGTTTACATGTAACATACACATTACAAAATAATTTTTCTCTGCTATTGTGATTTCATTCACAAAAATGTCAAAATCCTATATAAATACATACATATACTAATATATGTAGATACATGTGTATATGTGTGTATACACAGATTGTGTATGTATACTATGTGTATGCATCCCACCTACTCCCCTTCCCCCCACACATACAGTCTGGGAAGAATTCCTAAATGAAATGAGTTTTGAAGAATAAAAATTTTAATGGAGACTGCTATAGAGTTTTTGGGTAGAGAACTTTCACAACCACCATCCTCTCCATTTTTCACTTGCGCTTTCTGACCTCTATGCCTTTGTTCATATTGCACCTTCCAAAGGAAATTTCTTTTCCTTAATCTGAGAAATTTTTCTGCCCTGTTAAGGTTACATTAAATGCTGCTTCCTTCGTGAAACCTTCCTTTGTCATTCTATTTGGAAGTGATCTCTTTCTCCTTAGAATTTCTATAGCAGTAGAGCCAAGATGTCCATGTAAAAAGTCTCATCTCTGCTACCAGCTTTCCAGGCAATATGCTTACTAGTCTTTGACTTACCTGTAGAGACAACCATAGATAGCACAGATAACTTAATGTTGAAAACTGCTCCCCACTTCATGTAAGTAAACAAGCACATATGTAGGATATTTTATAACAAATGTCACGGTAAAATATTCTGCTACCCCACATGTGTTTTCATTCTTCCAATCTTTCTGTAGATCCACTTGTGTATCATAAACCATTGTACTTGTTGTTTGCATAAATATGCAGATAGCTAAATGTCCCGTTGGAATGAAATTTGAAAGCAAGAAGTACACTGTCCAACTCTGGTGGCTGAATAAAATCTTATTAGTTTACCTGCCAATCTCAGAGTTGTTTGTTTTAGCATTAACACTTTGAAGGTGTTATTGAGATCCCTAATTCTTGGGATCAGAAGCTCCCCCCAGAGCTGGTCCTTGACACTCAATTTCGCACGGTCACTTTTTAAGGTAAAGAGATACCTTTTGACGTTATCTCCTTGGGACTTCATTAAGCAGGTCCTTAAAAGGACTTGCTTTCCTGGGAGGCAAACAATGTGGTTATTAAATCAATTCTGCCATTTCTTTCCACCCAATTACTCGATAGGCTTTGGTCCCTGCATCAACATGTTCAATTCTTTGGACTCTATTACCAAAATAAAGTCTTGTTCTCATATGTGAAACTTTTTTTTTTTTTTTTTGCTTTTTGTAGGGCAGGGAAATTGGGGTTAAATGACTTGCCCAAGGTCACATGGCTAGTAAGTGCTATGTGTCTGAGGCTGAATTTAAATTCATATCCTCCTGACTCCAAGGGTGGCACTCTATTCACTGTGCCACCTAGCCTCCCCATATGTGAAACTTTTGAGATACTCTTTATTTAGTTTATTTTGTTCCCTTTAACCTTCACTTTGGAGCAGATGTCATCTCTAATGACATCATGGAGACTATAACCCAGACTGTAGGCCAGTCTCTTGCTGTGTGGTGGAGATTGTTCCATGTTAACATAATACAGACATATTTAGTCATGCCAAATAATTCCTTAGTTTGATTGGCACTGGAGATCAAATCTAGAACTATATACTAGTCATTCCTACTCTTCGAAACTAGCTTGTCATGAAAATGTAGCAGATGGTAGAGAGCACTCAAGAAATGCTGTGACCACGGAGGGACCCCTGGATGCCATGTTGTAAAAGTCTGAATACTAAAATTTAGATTAGGTGACATATGTGGCTATGACTTTGGTTATATATAAGCAATGTACCCATTCCAAACCCCTTCATAATAATAAAAAAAATCATCATCTAGGCAACTTAAATGGCATACTAAAAGCAAACAAAAATACATTAATTTCTAGTTTTCTAGTCTTGTTTGTTAAATGTATATTGAGGTAGATTAATAAGGAGGGAATGATTTGATTTGACAGTCCCTGACTGTCCTATTACCAATTAAGGGCATACTAGCTAATCTAATATATAGCAGAGATTTCATGTTAACAATTCAATGAGTAGAATAGTTGGGATAATCAACTACCTTTACTTCACAATGGCCCATTTTATTTATTGATTTCATCTTGGATTATAAAGTAATCAAGAGAGTGTGTTATAATATCACTGCATTAATAACTGAATTACAAAATCTTTCTCATTAATGAAAAAAAAATAGCTCAAACTTGCCCGGATTTATTATGTATTTAAAAAAAATGGAGAAACATTTTCTAAAAGTAAATCATTTCTCATTTCTTCCCAGTGTTCCCCTTCACTCCTCTTTTTCTTCTACCTCTCATCCCTCATTTATCTCTCTCCTTCTTTATATACATAGATGTATATGTATGTAAACAAACACACACATTTGTATATATCCACATATTGCAGTAAACACAAGAAAACAATGACAAATCAACTGTGAGAAAATCATTTTCGATGTCTATTTTAAGAACTTCTAAATCCATTGTTTTCAGCTTTGGAAACAATATGACCGTGTAGTTGTCATGTGTGTGTGTGTGTGTGTGTGTGTTTGTGTGTGTGTGTGTGTGTGTGTGTTCAGTATGCCGGTTAAAATCTTTTTTAAAGAATTATCCTCAAATGTCCTTTGGAGAAATAAAGTTAAAAAATATCTCTTTCAGGAAAACCAGTTCCAACAATCCCTTTCCATTGTTCTCTCTATACTCATCATGTTTACAATCTACTCAAATGACAGTTAAACTGTCATTTTCTCAAGATTCTATTGTTTCTAAAAGATGTGGTAACAATATTTATAGTTTCTGTGGGAAGATTATTGAAGTTAGCATTCATTTCTCCCCATGGCCAAATATTTTAAGTCCCAAAAAGTCATGATGGAGTATATCAAATTCACATTAGTATCATATATTAAGGTATATGATTCTAGTAATATTATATATAATTTCATATTTTATGATATTAATTGTTCAATAAATCATATATTTTTGACACAACATTCTGTGTTACATTTAAATATTAATGCTGTGTCTAATCCATAGATCATAATCCAAGGCACTACCTGATGGGTTACTTCAAGTAATGAGAAAATTAAAGAATACAACTCTGTCAACAGTAATAATAACATTAGTTAAATATAATAATATTATATATGCAGATAATAGCATACAAATATATGTGTGTGTATGCGCATGTGTGAGTATGTATGTATGTATGTATGTATGTATGTATGTACGTATGTATAAAGCAACATCCAAACTTTTTTGAGGTATTTCATTTAGCTAACTAGCTTTTCTAATGCAGATGCATGCCCATTCTGTGGTGAATTTCTCACCTTCTTTTTCAAACTCTATATATTTATTCTCTGGAAGGACAAGCACCTTAACCAGAAAATCATATTATCAATTTAAGAAGTTCTTCCATACTATATCTCTTTGTCCCTGTCCATAGAGGCATTGCATGTCTATTCAACAGAAGATATCTGCCTCTTACTTCATCCATAGCTTGGCAAACCCTGTCTGTTCTAGGGGACCTGGTCTCACAAGTGAAAATCCTATGTCTTTTTCTGAATAATTCTCCTCAATTTCCTGGCAGTCAGGTTTCCCCTTCTAATTTTCCTTACTCTAATTTTTGCTCTCAATTTGCTCACTCAAATTTCTTCACCATATCTCTTGCTGCTTTCCCAATATTGATAAACATCCTTACTGAGATGTGCTCTCCTTATTAGTGATGGAATAGCCTAGATCAATGTTTCTTGGGACCTCAGTCATGCTCACTTCAAAACTCACTTCACTTTTTCTCTGGACTCCTCCATTTCCTCACTTATCACCTTGTACTCCACATATGCTTTCTATATCCTCTGTACCTATTGTCATTAGAATGTAAGCACCTTGAAAACAGAGATTGCCTTGTTGCTTGATTTTAGATAATGATCTATCTATCTATCTATCTATCTATCTATCTATCTATCTATCTATCTATCTATCTATCACCTATCTATCTACCTGTCTGTTTATCCTTTATCAATCCATATTTTCTGATCAATTCTTCCTTCTCCTTTTCCTCCTAAAAGGAGATGTGTAAAGTAGCTCCTGTCTGTCTTCTGCTTTTAGTAAATTTTGCATTTTTACATGATCCAAGAAATCGGGCAATTCATATAACAGTATTAAAGTCCAAACCTTTACCCAGTTTTGAGTTACCCAATCCTTTGACATTAAAAAAAGTAATTGCAATTTCCTTGTTTTTCTTCTCTGGATCCCCTCCTCCAGTCCGCAGACCCCTATATATGTCTTGTTCAAAAACATCATAATACTTATGAAACAAGCTATCATCAATTTTCAAGCATAAAATATCAAATTGTATTTAGCAAACTAATCATGATTATACATATAGCACAAAGAGTAATAAAATGAATGAATAATTACATACAATTAATATGTATCAACTTAAACAGTAAAATAAAGTCAAATTAATTCCATCCTTCATGAACACATTAGTTTTGTGACCTTGGAAAAGTTACCTAATTTGTCTCTGTTGTAGTTTTCTAGTTTGTAAAATGAGGAGGACTGTAGCCCTGACTTTACAGGGTTGCTGTGAGGATCAAAAAAGAGATCATATGAAAATCTTTGCAAACCTTAAAGCACAATATAAATGCTAGTTATTCTTATCATTATAATTTTTATCAGAAGCAGTTCTCTAAAAAATCTTTTACCTTTCATCTGAAAAAACCAACTTAAAAGAAAGAAATGGAAAAAATCCATATGTACAGCTTAATGTATAACAGTATATTGAGATGGGCCACTCTTAAATGGAACTGCTTTATTCATTCCCATAATCACTCTAATTATTACATTATTATTATTAGGGTCAACTAGATGGCAGAGTAGATAGAGCACTGTAATGGCAAGCACAGAAGTAGTTCACACCTTGTTTCAGCTATTAAATTAATACCTTGTTTCAGTTCAAATTTCCTTTGAACCTTGTATCAAATCTGTTAAGAAACAGAACATGTGAACCCCACAACTTGTGAACCCTGGAACTCATGAACTCTTGCAACAGTAAGGGGAGGAACTAATGACCATATATAAGGAAAATTTCCAGGCTAGAGACAGCAGAACTGAGAAGATGACTCTTATAGTGGCAGATTCAAGAAGGAGAAAACTTGTGGTATCCCGGGACTCTGTTTGTCTGCTCTGTTTATGTTGATGTTTGTTTGTGAAACTTTGTATAGAAGCCCTGGACCTTACTGGAAGCCCTGAAAAAGGTTTTGTGGCTGTATGTTTACAGAATTCCTGGAGGAGGGCTTTGGAGGTCTTGGGGCTTTATTGATGATTTGTGCTGACCTCTTGGACCTTGTTTGTGGGTCTGTTGATTTCTATGTTGATGACTTGTGTTGAGTTCTCAGACCTTGTTGGTGGGTCTGAGTTGATTTCACAGGCAGATAGTGAATTGATGATGGTGACGGAAATGTGCATGAAAAAAATAGGAACTGTGAAGGACTTGAGGTGGACTGGATACTGTGAACTTCAATATGGAACAGGAATTGGAAGAAGAACTGGACAAGGAGTTGGACAAGGAAATATGAGCTGTCTGCCTTTGAACCGAGGTGAGAGTTGGAGCTGGGACCATGAAAGAGGAACCAGGGAAGCCAAGAGCCAACCTCCAGTCAAGCTGAAAGAAGACTTTACTCAGATGCTGTGTATTGACTGAGAAGATTATGATTTATTTGTGACCTAGGAGTGGAGAACTTTGACTTTTGTACTTTGTGATTGAATTAAGGATTTTGTGGTTGACTGATTGGGCTTTGTATAAAACTATGTGACCACTTTGGTAAAAAACTATGTGGCCATTTTAGTGATTAGATGTTGAGATGTGACATGGTGAATGTTGAATTTTGATTTTCTGTTATAAGTTGTAATATTGTGAATGCTGTATTTTGATTTTCTATGAATGTTTTCCTCTGATTTGTTATTGAATAAATAGAGAGCTCACTATATTATATAATCAGAACCTTAAAAGCTATTCACAGCAGCAGTCCTCTGGAAAGCTGCTCATGCATGGCTTTACAAGCACTGTGCCTGTAGTTAGGGGATATGAGTTCAAACATGGCATCAGACACTAACCCTGGAGAAAGCATGTGACTTCTATTTGACTCAGTTTCCTGAAATGAAAAATTGAGATAATACCTCCAATTGTTGCAGTGAGGGCAAAACTAGATAACATTTGTAAAGTACTTGGCACATATTAGATGCTTACAAATGGTTGTTTCAACAGCTTTTCAGTAATACAAGAGCATATTTACTTATTTCTTTATTGGAAAGCTAGGTGGTGCAGTAAATAGAGTATGAGCCCTCGAGTCAGGGGGACTTGAGCAGAAATCCAGCCTCAGACACTTGACACACTTACTGTGTGACCTTGGGCAAGTTACTTAACGCCAATTGCCTTGTCTCCCCACCTCCATAAAAAAGATATTTCTTTATTAATTGCTAAAGTATAAACCTCTAAATAATTAAGCAATTAGTTCAGAGTATCTAATACCAATGTATTATTTAATAAAAAAAAAAAAGAAAACCCTATTTTCCCATGGGCAGTTGCTCTCCTCTGTCTCTCTCCTATCTATCTGTCTCTATTATTCTCTCTCTCTGTGTCTGTCTGTCTGTCTGTCTCTCTCTGTCTCTGTCTGTCTGTCTCTGTCTGTCTCTGTCTCTCTCTGTCTCTGTCTCTGTCTCTCTGTCTCTGTCTCTGTCTCTCTGTCTCTGTCTCTCTCTCTGTCTCTCTGTCTCTGTCTCTCTCTCTCTCTCTCTCTCTCTCTCTCTCTCTCTCTCTCTCTCTCTCTCTCTCTCTCTCTCTCTCTCTCTCTCTCTCTCTCTCTCTCTCTGTCTCTCCCTCTTCCTCAGTGTGTATGTGTGTGTCTCCCTCCGACTATGCCTGTATGAAACTAACTCTCACAACTCTCCTAAAGTTAAAGGACCACTATTTCTTTTTCAATTACAATATTACCATGAATGGTGCCTCTCTCCTGTGAACCAGAGAAGGGATCAGAAAGCAGTATAGTTCATCTTTCCTAATGAGTAAGGCTCAAAGAAGAGATGTTAATTTAAAGCCATAGGAGGTTGCTCTGCAGCAGAACCTTTAACTGACTGATTGCCATGTTCCTCTGTCTGTCCTTCTTTTCCTTCCCCCTTCCTAATATAGAAAATTGTCCATGTGTCTTTCTGGATCAAAAAAAATCACTTAGCTCTAGCTAAATTACAAAATACTCAGTAAGTTATTAAAAGTCATCTACAGTCTGATCCCTAAATACTTTTCTTGTCTTATTTTATATTCTTCCATTTCATGTACTGTCTGGTATAGTGAAACTTATTTACTAACTCTTCCCTTAACATACAATTTCATCTCTCACCTCCTTGTCAATGCACTTTCTGTCCTATATTTGTCAGGTCCTTCTTCCTTCGCCTAAGCATCTTGATGTCATTATCTTCTTTCAGAGAGCAGTTTAGATAGTAATTCAAATTAAATGTCTTTGAATTCTCCAGTTATTAGAGACCCATCTTTTAAAAATAATTTTGTATTATTTTGTCTATATTTTATTTTACTCATTTATGCACATAATCTTATTTCTCAGTACAATGGAAGTTTCTTGAAGGCAGGCACTACTATATTTATTTTCGGTTTTTGTATCCACAGAGATGATTATTCATATTGTTGCTTTAAGAAACCTTTGCTGAAGAAAAACTTTTGAAGCTGACAGCCACAGAGTAAAGGTAAACAGCTAGAGCAGAATGTATTATGCTTCAGATGACATAAAAAATAAAAAGCAGGTGTGGCGATAATATTAAGCAAAGCAAAAGAAAACAAAATTTAATTAAAGATATGAGATCAAATTAGATCTAAAGGCATAAGAAAGGAAACTGCATCTTGCTGAAAGGTACCATAGACAATGAAGTAGTATCAATTCTAAACACGTATGTACCAAATGCTATAGCATCCAAATATGAAAAAAAAGAAGTTAAATAAGTTACAGGAGAAAATAGACAGTAAAACTATACTGGTGGGTGTAATACCAAGCAAAGACAACTTCCCAAGGTTCAAACAAGCATAGCCACTCTCCATTTTATTCAGTGAAATATTAAGAACAGAGACAATAAAATACAGCATAATTAAAAATACAGCATTCACCAAGTGTAATTCAATAATTTCCCAGTACTACTCCACCCCTAGGAAGTATATTCATTTAGTCAATCACAAAGTCCCTCTCCTCAAATGGAGATTAGTTTCCAATCATAAACAAAGTATATTCATTTGTTCAGTCACAGAGCACCAAAAAATGTCAAAAGTTTCCCATCTCTGGATCACAACTGAATTACAATTATCAGTTAAGGCCAATCACCTTCTCAAAAGGGGCAGTAGAGAGCACAGAGGCCATCTACCCCTGAGTTACAACAAGGTTAAGATATAGTCGCAGCATTTAATCCCGAAAGAGAGGTCTTTTCTTCATCTTGACCCCAGGCAAGTTCTCAGCAATCTCTGTTACTGGGGAGACAAAGCTTAACAGGGCCAAAATATACATTGCCATTGTCCTCATTAATTCATTCTGTCTGCCTACCTGCAGAACAACCCTAGGACCCCTGAAAACATCAACAAGACCCTCTTCTAGGCTTTCTGAAACATACAACAATAAAATCCTTCTTTGGGTGGCTTCTGAACAAACAGCAGGGTTCCAGGACCTCTGCAACAACAGCACTATCCTTCACCAGCAGATGCAATTCACTCTCTTTCTGCAGAACAGTCTCAGGACCTCTGAACC
>NW_027185715.1:6702319-6706934 GCF_028583685.1 Petaurus breviceps papuanus | reverse complement strand
ATGCAATTCACTCTCTTTCTGCAGAACAGTCTCAGGACCTCTGAACCAACAGCAAGGTTCCAGGACCTCGGCAACAATAGACTATCCTTCACCAGCACATGCAATTCACTCTCTTTCTGCAGAACAGTCTCAGGACCTCTGAACCAACAGCAAGGTTCCAGGACCTCTGCAAAAACAGCACTGTCCTTCACCAGCAGACGGATATGGCAAAACAACATCAAAACAGACAGACAAAGTATCAGCATCACAGCCATGTCTCCTCAGTCATTGACAGCTCTGGTGGCAGCTCTCAAAAGTCCTAGGCAGCTAAAACTGGCCCTCAGCAATCCTCTGTCTCTCTCTGTGCCTCCATGATGCTGCATCCAAAAATTTTTCTGCCTCTCTTCCACTGCTTGTGCCTCTTTAAATCCATGGCACCAGCTCCTCCCAGTTCAGCCCTCTCTTATCACATCAAGTCGATACCACAAGTGGGATTCCCAAGCTATGGCTTTTAACACTCAACAAGAAAACCAAACCAATAGAGGGGGATCTTTAAACTTCATTACTATTATAGTGGGGAACCCCAACTTTTCCCTTTTGGAATTAGATAAATCCAAGCCAAAAATAAGTAAGAGGGAGCAAATTGAAGATAGCAGAGTAAAAGAAAGGACTACATTGAGTTCTCCCCCAAACCCCCCAAATACCTGTAAAAATAACTCTAAACAAATTCTAGATCAGCAGAACACTCAAAACAACAAAGTGAAATAAATTTCTAGTCAGGAAAACTTGGAAGATCGATAGGACATGTTGGTTGCACCTGAGAGAGGAGCACAGTCCAGTGTGGGCTGTGCTGGCACAGATGGGCCAGAGAAAATCTGGAGCAGGCCTCAGGGGACTGAATTACTTGCAGTTGTGGCAGATTCAAGACTTCTCAACCCAAAAACATGAAAGACAATTTAGAAGGTTAGAAGGAAAGGTCTGTGGGACCTGGGTGAGCGAGGGTCTTGGTCTGCCCCTGGCCGCTTCCCCAGAATGGAGACTGGAGCAGCAGTGGCAGCTTTCTGTGTTCTCAAGGGGGATTGCAGGGATCTCTCTGCTGGCACTGAGGCAGGATTCTCTTGATTTTCACATGCCTGGATCTGGATTGTAGTCCTGGATGGCAGTCATGGAGAGAGGAAGAGTGTTGGCATGGCAGAACTTGTGGTTGTGGTGGAGACAGAAGCCTCCTCACAGTACAAGGCATAAAAGAGTGCTTGTGGTCACTCACAGACCAGACCACAGGTCAGGAGAAGAGTTAAACACGTCTCCTTTGCTCTACTATCTTGGAAAAATTGAAAATTTATACCTTCTTTGAAAGATCACTGAAAACAGATTGCAAAACCCCTGAAGCTTGGGACAATGCACTCTGCCCTTTGGAAGCAGAGTGCTACCTTGAAAAGGAGCTAAAAACTCAAGTAATTGGTTTGTAAAATGACCAAAACAATGGAAAAATATCATATTTTGAATCTTACTTTGGTGACAAGAAAGATAAAGCATACAACCAGAAGACAACAAAATCAAAGCTCCTACATCACAAGTCTCAAAGAAAAATATGAGTTAGTCACAGACCATGTTAAAGCTCAAAAAGACCTCTGAAAATCTAGAGTAGTAGAGGGAAAAACTGGTTAGAGAAATGAGAGTGATTCAAGAAAATCATTAAAAGGAGTCAATGACTTGCTACAGGAGACCCTAAGAATGCTGAAGAAAACAACACTTTAAAAATAAACTAACCCGGGGCAGCCAGGTAGCACAGAGAGTAAGATTACTGGCTCCAGTGTTGAGAAGACCTGGAGATCGAATCCCGGGCTCAGACACTTAGCACCCACCCAGAAACACCTGGTCGTGTAACCTTGAGCAAGTTACTTAACCCCAGTTGCTTAGGGGAGGCCAGGTGGCTCAGCAAGTAAGAGCACCGGCTCCAGTGTCGGGATGACCTGGATCAAATCCGGGCTCAGATACTCAGCACCACACCCAGAAATAACTGGCTGTGTAACCTTGAGCAAGTTACTAAACCCCGATTGCTTTAAAAAAAATAAATTAACTAACCCAAATTGTAGAAGAGGTACAAAAAGCCAATGAGGAGAATAATGCCTTGAAAAACAGAATTTGGCCAAATGGAAAAGGAGGTCCTAAAACTCACAGAAGAAAATAATTTGTTAAAGATTAGAATAGAACAAATGAAAGCTAATGACTCTGTGAGAAATTAAGAAATTATAAAACAAAACAAAATTTTAAAAATAGAAGACGAGGTAAAAATATCTCAGTGGAAAAACAACTGACCTGGACAACAGATCCAGGAGATATAATTTAAAAATTGTTAAACTGAATGGAAGCCATAATAATAATTAAAAAAAAAAGCCTAGATATAATTTTTTTCAAGGAATTATGAAGGAAAACTGCTCTGATATTCTAGACCAGGGAGTAAAATGGAAATTAATAGAATCCACCAATCACCCCCGAAAGAGAAAAATTCCTAGGAATTTTGTAGCCAAAACTATCCTAGGGATATTTTAGCCAAATTTCAGAGTTCCCAGTTCAAGGGGAAAATATTGCAAGCGTCCAAAAAGAAACAAATCAAATATTGTGGAAACAAAATCAGGGTAACACAGATTTTGCAACTTCTATATTAAGAGATCACAGGGCTTGGAATATGATATTCCAGAGTTCAAAGGAACTAAGATTTAAAACAAGAATCACCTACCCAGCAAAATGAAGCATAATGCTGCACAGAAAAAAAAAGACATTCAATGAAATAGACGACTTCCAAGCCCTCTTGAGGAAAAGACCAGCGCTGAATAGAAAATTGGACTTTCAAATAAAAGAATGAATAAAAGGACAAAAAGATAAACAGGAAAGAAAAATCATAAGGGAATTATTAAAGTAGAAGGAAAGATGATATTAATAACTCACATATAAACACACATATACATCTGTACACATATATGTGTATATATGTAAATATGCACATGCACACATCTACATATATGTGTATACACAATTATGTATATATGTAGTTATATGTATGCACAGACAAACACGTGTATCCATATATATGTGTATATATACACATATACCTATATACTTATACTATAAGTATACATGTACCTATATACTTATATAGGTGTATTATATGTGTATTATATATATATATGTATATATATATATATATATATACAGAGAGAGAGATCGCACAGGGTGAATTAAATATGAATGTATGAAATCTAAAAAAAAATAAAACTAAGGAAAAAAGGATATGTAGAATGGAGCAAGTCATCTCACTTAAAAGGGGCAAGAAAAAGCTTTTAAAATAGAGTGTAAGAGTGGGGAGGTGATAGGGAACCTTACTCCCATCAGATTTGACAGAATCAGGGAATATCAGACACATTCAATTTGTTATGCAAATATTTCTTGCCATACAGGAAAGTAGTGGGGGAGGGGATAAGATGGTAGGATGATAGAAGAGAGGGCAAATTTGGGTAGAGGAAATCAGAAACAAACACTTTTGGTGTGCTACAGGGTCAAAGGAGAGAATAGAATAAGGTAGGGGCAGGATAGGATGGAGGGAAATACACTTAGTCTTTCACAACATGACTATTATGGAAGTGTTTTACATGACTACACATATATATCCTATATCAATTTGACTGCCTTCTCCATGAGGGTGGGTGGGGAGGGAGGAAGGGAGAGAATATGGAATTCAAAGTTTTTAAAATGAATGTTAAAATTTGTTTTTACTTACAACTTGGCAATAAGATATACAGGCAGTGGTGTATAGAAATCTATCTTGACCTACAGGAAAATAGAAGGGAAGGGGAAAGAGATGGGAGGCAGAGTGAGAGAAGGGTGGCCAGATTGGGGAAAATGGCAATCAGAATGACTGTTGTCTTGGGGTAGATAAAGGGAAGAGATGGGGAGAACATTTGGAAATCAAAGTCTTGAGGAAGTGAATGTTGAAAACTAAAAATTAATTAATTGATAAAAAAACAAGAAAGAAGTTAAGGAGGTAAATATAATTCTAGAAAAAGTTTGATATGATAGACCTCTGGAGAAAATGGAATGGGAAAAGGAGGGAATATGTGTTTTTCTCAGTGGTACATTGCACCTTTAAAAAATTGACTATTAAGCCATAAAAACCTAACAATAAAATGCAGAAAAGCAGAAATTTTAAAAGCATGCTTTTCAGATAATAATGCAATAAAGCTACATTTAATAAAGGGCCGTGGAAAGAAATACTAAAATTAATTGGAAACTAATCTAATCCTAAAGGAACAGGGAGTCAAAGAACACATCTTTGAAATAATCAATAATTTCATTCATTTGAATGACAACAATGAGATAACATACATAAATATATTGGATGCAACCAAAATAGTACTTATGGGGAACTTTATCTCTAAAAACATTTATATCAGTAAAATAGATAAAAAGCAGATCAATGAATTGGGCATGCAAAAAAAAAATAACTAGAAAAAGAACAGTTTAAAAACACCCAATTAAACATCAAACTGGAAATCCTAACAATCACAGAAGAAATTAATAAATTGAAAATTAAAAAAAACACAATTAAACTAATTGAAATAAATCTAAGAACTGATGT
>NW_027185715.1:6665827-6702309 GCF_028583685.1 Petaurus breviceps papuanus | reverse complement strand
AATCATTAGTTGCTATTTTGTCCATTATATGATATTAATTCAATCAAAGCAAAATGGATGAATATTTATAAATATTGTGTAGATTAACAGAAGAGCAAATAGAATACTCAAATAACTCCACACTAGAAAAAGGAAAAAAAATGAAAAAAAAACCCTCAGTGAGTTCCTTAAGAGAATGTTCTATAGGGCTAGGTGGATTGACAGGTTAATCCTACCAAACAATGAAAAACAACTAATTCCAAAACTTATTTTTTTGGGGAAATATAGTAAAAGAAGTAATCCTACCATTTTTTGTGACACAAATTCCTAAATCAGCAATATAGAAAACAGAGAAAGAAAATGACAGACCAATTTCTGTAATAAATATTATGCAAATTTTTAAAATAAAAAGCTTGCAAATTTAAAGTGATATATTACAAGGACAATGCATTATGATCAGGGGGGATTTATTTAGCAAGCTTCTGAGGCCACATTTGAATTCAGGAAGAAGAAACTTCCTGACCTCAGGCTCAGCACTCTATCCATTATGCTATCTAGTTGCCCTAGAGATTCAACTCAAAAACTAGTTGAAGTAATTAACAAATTAAGTAAAGTTGCAGGATATAAAATAATGATGCATAAATCATCAGAACTTCTATATATCACCAACAAATTCTAGCAGGAAGAAATAGAAAAATTCCATTTAAAATAATTGTAGATAATAAAAAGTATTTGGGAGTCTCCCTGCCAAGACAAACCCAGGAATTATATGAACCCAATTACAAAACACTTTCCACAAAAATAAAGTCACATTTAAACAATTAGAACAAATATCAATTGCTCGTGTGTAGACTGAGCAATGTCAAAAATTACAATTCTGCCTAAATTAATTTACATTTCAGTGCCATGTCAGTCAAAGTACCAAAAATTATTTTGTAGAGCTAGAAAAAATGGTAACAAAATTCATTTGGAAGAACAAAAGATCAGGGATATCAAGGGAATTAATGGAAGCAAATGTGAAGAAAGATGGCTTAGCTGCAATAAGTCTCAAATTGTATCGCCAAGTGGTAGTCATCAAAAGAATTTGGCACTAGCTAAGAAAAAGAATGATGGACCAGTGGACTAGGGTAGTTATACAATGTATAAGTTAATAATAATAGTAATACTATAGTAAGTGTTTGATAAACACAAAGATCTGAGCCTTTGGAACAAGAACACGCTGTCTGACAAAAACTGTTTGGGAAAGCTGGAAATAAGTTTGGCAGAAACTAGGTAGAGACGTCTCACAATGTATTTCAAGATAAGGTCAAAATGGATACATGATTTAGACATAACATAACATTTAGACATAGACATTAGCAAATTCAAGAAGCATGGAATAGTTTTCTAAGTCAGATCTATGAAGAAGAGAATAATTTTTGACCAAACAAGAGAGAGGCAGAATATTATAAGATATAAAATGGATAATTTTGATTGTGTTAAATTAAAAAAAGTTTTTTTACAAATGAAACCTGTACACCCAATATTAGAAAGAAAGCATAAAACTGAGGACATTTTTCTAGCACCTGTCTTTGATAAAGGCCTTATTTCTCATATATATATATATATATATATATATATACACACACACACACACACACAGTTAAATTCATAAGAATATCAATAATTCTCCAATCAATAGAAAAAGAATATGAACAATCAGTTTTGAGATGAATTAATCAAAGGCATAAGAAAATAAGCTCTAAATCAGTATTTCTTAGAGAAATGCAAACTGAAACACCTCTGAGGTACCACCTCACACCTATCAGATTGGTAATGTGACATAAAAGGAAAGCGATTAATGTTAGGGATGATACAGGGAAATTGGTACAATGATGCACTATTAATGGAGTTGTGAACTGATCCAACCATTCTGGAGAGTGATTTGGAGCTATGCCCAAAGGACTATGAAACTGTCCATATCTTTTGACCCAGCAATATCACTATTTCATCTGTATCAGAAAGATATTTAGAAAGGGGATGGGGAGAGAACCTATCTGTACAAAAATACTTATAACATATCTTTTTGTGGTAGTAGAATTGAAAATTGAGAGAATGTCCATGACTTTGTAAAACATGAATAAGTTATGGTATATTATTACAATGAAATACTATTGTATTTTAAGAAATGACAAGAGGAATATTTTCAGAAAAATCTCAAGAAGCTTTATATGAAATGTGGTAAAGTGAAGTAAACAGAAGCAAGAAAACATTGTACACAATAAGAGCCTTATTGTATATTGATCAATTGTGAATGACTTAGCTATTCTCAGCAATACAATGATCCAAGAAAATTGCAAAGGACTCATAATGAAAATTACTATCCCCTGCCAGAGAAGTATCAGAATACACATGGAAGCCTATTATTTTTCATTTTATTTTTTTAATGATTTTTTGTCTGTTTTCTTTTTCACAAGATGACTAAAATGAAAATATATTTTGTATATTTACAAATATATAAACAATATCAAATTGCTTACCATCTCAGGGAGTGTGGAAAGTTGAGAGGGAGAGAGAGAATTTGGAACTCAATTTTTAAAAATTGAATGCTAAAATTATTTTTACATATAAATGGGAAAAAAAATAAAACATTTAAAAAATGGACTATTTATCTATATGTGTTTTGTTTTTAAGGATCTCTTCTTTCTTTGTTAATAATGTGATGAACTTAACTAGACTTTAGGAATGATGAACTCCAAGAAGTTATTCATACATGGTTCACTAAGAGAAATATAAAGTCAGATTGCACCCTGACAGTGTCTCTATTAAGCTATATGTAACACATGGAAAATTCCTTCCCCTTCATCCCTAAAACAAAGGATATGTGCCAGGTCTCTCATGAAAATGTCATCATTCATGAAATATATTATCGAAATGAATTTTACCAGTTTCTTGTTCTGGATTTGCAGGAATGGCTATGGAAGATTTGTTCCTGTGATTTGGGAAAGCCGTTGTCTAACATTTTATTCTGATGGTTAAGAAACGCTTACTTTCAAAAGACAGCGTTTCTCAATGTCTGTGGATGTGATCCTTGCATTGGATGAGAGGCTATACCTGATAAGCCAAAGGTCCCTTCCATCTCCAGAGTTTATAATTAGCCTAATTTATTGTGAAGGAAAATTTACATTATTTTATCTCCTGCAAAATTACTCAAGATCGTGCACTTCTTTAACAGCAACAGCAACACCAAATCTAGTCTATGCAGTTTTTTTTTATAATTTGAACTATCCATTGGGATTCCTCGTAGGGTGTACTTTTTTTGTTTGCTTTGAACAGGAGAATGGCCTCATAACAGCATGGAAAAGTAGGGGAGAATGACGTCCATTTGATTTAAGCACATGACACTTCTTTACACAAAATGTGCAGGACCAGGGAAGATAGAATAAATCAGGCACAATTTATATTCAGTCTAGAGAAATTGTATTAAGTATATCAGGTTACTGCTAACCAGGTTTCAGGGAAAATACAAATCAAGTGTCTGTAAATTATTAAATAAATGCATGAGCATATTTAGAAGAAATTTAATAATTATTTGAAAGCATTTAAATTGTTTTAATTAATAAGAAAACTGACAAAACCATTTAAGTTTGCACTTAAAGTCTGGGAAGACCCAGCTTCAGATCATGCTTTTCACAGTTGTTAGCAATGCAACCTAAGGAAGTCCCTTGTCCTATCTGAACCTCAATTAACTCATCTGTAAAATGGAGGCAATAATAACTATAGGATGTTGTTTATAGAATTTTAGTAGGCTCAAATGGGAATATATATGTATACATATATATATATATACATATATATACACACATACCTCTATGCACATGTATACTTATATATACAATCTCTTTCTCCCATTCCTGGATGAGAGTTCCAGAAGCTGCTGCTGTCCCTGTTTTAGCCACCTCCAAAAGCCCACCTCTGCTGTTTGTAGCAGCAAGCACCCCAGTGTCCCCAGGGTGTCTGCCAACACAGGTCCTTGTATCTGCTTTGTTAAAGGAAAGCAACTCAAAATGGGTTAACAAGCTTACTTTAATCAGTCAAACATATATCATTTACCTCGTTAAGGGGAAAAAGGTCAGCACCCGGAACTTCAGAATATACAGGCAGAATTGCCAAGACAGAGAAACAGATCAAGTAGACAGATTTCCAAACTGTGAAACCATTACATCCATACCAAATCAACATCTGGGTTTTTCAAAGCCGGGGGGCTCTGGACAACGGCTTCCCAGAATCCAGATCAAATCACAGAACACTTCTCAAAGTGAGCCCCAAAACAAAGCTACACATCAGGGCTTATATAGCCTTCTCCTGGCTTAGAGAATGGAACAATCTTCTGGACCCACTGGCCTATCAAGAAGTATCTACTGAAAAACAAGCCTCCCACCCCAGGCTCCAGGTGCACTTTAGCCTAGGGGCAGGGAAGATCTTTAAATCTGCATTTCCATTATACTGTTGCAAAGTGTGTGCTCTGTACCAGTCACACACCAGGTGGCACAGACCTCTCCTGACCTTTGAAGTTGCCTTGGGCTGGAAAAATGTCTCTTCCTGACCTTCACTTTTGTTGTTTCTGCCTCTCTGGAATTCAATTTGCAGCATTGTTTTTAAGTAGTTTGGAGGGGGATGTTGACAATATATTTTGCTAAGCCTTGTGTAAGTATAGGACAGGGTTAGAATTTTCGAGGACCATACTCTGCCATGGAGTCTTTCCATAGTCACACAGTTATGCACTGTAATTTGTTGGTTTCATAACTCTTGTAATTCCAACTGATGTCAGTTGGAGCTGAATGAGGGGGCAACCTACTTACCAACCATACACATACCTTTGACACCTTCCCCTCTTCTTTTTAGGGGAAAATATAACCCTACATTAACTGTATAAACAATTCATCCTCTGTCTCTCCTCCCTTTTAGAGGGAGAAGAAGTTAAGGAAGGGGAGTCTATTATGTTACTCATTGGCTACAGCATCAGGCAGGTGGCAATCCAAGCAAATTGTTCAAATATTTACTGTCCTCTCATTTCCAATCATTTTATTCCTTTTGGTATAAAAGAAAAAGAAGTGGCACCCACCACTCTGGACATGTGGGTTAGTGATAAATGACAGCAGCAGAAAGAATTGGGGAGAGAAAAAGTTTCTTTTGCTCTTTAGGAGAAAGGCATTTGATTCCCTTTGGCAAAATTTGAGTTGAAATAGAGGAAATTAATATTTTGTTTATTTTTTTTTCCTTTAAAGCTGTCGTATATTATATTCCTTAGTGTGAGTTAAGGAAGGGATGAGGAAACATCCCTTGGATACTCATAGGAGGAAGACAACTTACAAATTGAAAAAAAAAATCATTTCATGGACTAATAAGAGAAATCATTAAGGTACATACATACATACATATGTATGTATATATATGTATATATACATATATGTAGAAATAGATATGTATATTTAAAGATATATAGATAGATAAAAATATAGATATAACAAGACCAGAGTTATTGATTCAAGAAACCCATCACTAATGAAGAAGTTTTTTTCTCATGCAGAAATACACATACATGAACATAGCTACATATAAACATGTAACATCAAAACTAGATTATAAGCTCCTTGAAGGAAATGACCATACCTTTGAAGTTTCATGAGTACTGAACACAATCTCTTGCATACAGTAGGTCCTCAGTAAATCCCAGAAACACTCTAATGTAGTTAAATTGGTACAGTACTTTACATAAGAGGGTTTGTGACTTTCTGTTCTTTCACTTACTTGATTGTGACCTTGAACAAAGTATATAACCTATCTGAGCCTTGTTTTTTTATTCTTTAAACTCAGAAAAATTATGCTTGCCTCTTATTACTTCATAGGACTTTGTGAGGTTCTAATGGGGAAATATATGTTAAACAGTTATGGGATATAGAAATGCTTAAGTTTAAGCTATTATTTACTGGATAATATAATTATATGAACCCAAATCATATGCTTATAGAATTTTGCAGTTTAAAATAGCTTTTGGTGTTCCCATTATATTTAGTTGATACAGATTTTCCTTCTGTTTTTAAGCCTTATAATGTGACCCAGCATCCTATTCTACATGGTCACTATAGCAAGTATTATGAATGGCTTTGAACTATTGAATATGTGAGTTTCAGGTCTATTTTGTTTTCCTTCAGAAGTAGTAAGAAAATGACTCAATGAGGAAAATCTTTAAATTGAAGCTTGAGAAATGTTTTTAATCTAAGATGTGTGGACACTAATGGACCCTTGGGATATTTTCTTTAGGTAAGCAGTTTCCAGATTGAACTAGAATTTTGTTTTATGCAAAAAGAGGTATGGGCATCACCCATTTCTCATGTATCCTAGTGACCCCAATGATGATACTTTGCCCACCTTATTAGACCAGAAAATTAGTGTTTATGGATAGATTCCATACAAAAAGTCAGAACCATTTAATCTCCCTCAATGCATAGAAAAATAGCAACATCTACCAATATATTTTTTTCAAACTGTTTATTTCTACCCCTACTAAGTGTTCTCATCTTCCTTATTCTCTATAAGTGTGCAATATGACTATACTAAATTATAAACTTAAAAGTAATGACCAAGCCTATGTAGATATTGAGGTTAGTTGCCTGTTGCCTTTTCTTCTGGAAAAGGACCACAATTACATCACTATGTTGGTGTCAAGGTACAGTATGTATGATTGAGACTGAACAGACCAATATGGGCTTGGAAGGCTGTACCACAGGTTAGGCACAAATTATTCATATGAACATTTGGAGTGGAGATGTCTCTAAATTTGCACATCTTACATTTCTATTGAGTCACTGCAATTCTGCTTTGCTCATAGATCACAGCACCTCCTTTGATGCTGTTACGCCATACTGGTTGCTCACTTGTCTGTGTCTTCCATGTCTCACAATCAATTCCAAAGTTCTTCCGAGACAACCTTGAGAGTGTCCGTGATCTCACTTCTTCTGATTTCCATGTGAGCACTTGCCTTTTGTGAGTTCTTCATAAAATAATCTTTAAGGTAAATATACATTTGTTATTCAAACAGCATAGTCAGTCCATTGGAATTGCACTCTCTACAACAGAGTTTGCATGTTTTGCATTTCATCTGGAGAAAAAACCTCAGTCTCTAGAATCTTATCTTGACAGATGATCTTCTGAATCTTTCCAAGACAATTCAAATGGAAGTGATTCACTTTCTTAGCATGGCACTAGTATACTGTCCAGGTTTCACAGGAATGTAGCATTGAGATCAACACAATTGTTCTGCATACTTTCAGTAACATGTGTGTCAATCTCATCAACTATAAGCACATCCCTGGAAAATATGTTGCCAATGTAAATGAAGATATCCAGAGTCTTCAAAGGTTCTCAATTTGCTATAATTGATGTTTCCACATATGAACGATGTACTGGCTAGTGAAGAAACTCAATTTTTTGGTCTTAATTGTTAGGCCCAAGTTATCATAAGCAGTAGACAATTGATTCATTTTTTGTGGCATCTCATCTTCATATCTTGCATTGAATGCACAATCATCTGTAAAAAAAGTCAAGCAATAATTGTCCCTCTACTTTAATTTTGGCTTGTAGCCTTTTAAAATTGAATAATTTAGCAACAATATGGCAGCTGACCAAAATGCCATTTTTGTCCTTTTTGGAGGTATCTAAAAATATCACTGAAAGTATCACACTAAAATGGATGGAACAAGCACATGATTGCACATGCTATCTTGCAACCAAACTTTGTCATGATTTTCCACAAGTTCTCATGACTGACAGTATCAAAGGCCTTGTTCACATCAACGAATGTCATATGCAGAACTCTGTTCTACTCTTGGCACTTCTCCTGAAGATATCAGGCAGCAAATAACATGTCAACCATGCCTCAGTCCCTTCTAAAGCTGCATTGGCTCTCAGGTGAATGGCAACCTCTTAAGTGAAGAATCAGTCTATTAAGAATGATTCTGGCAAGAACTATTCTAGCAAATGCCTAAGAGATTGCTCCTTCTATGATGGTCACAGGACAAACTATTTCCTTCCCCTTTACAGAGATGGATAAGGGAGGCATGCTTGAACTCCCAGGGGATAACCTTTTCTTGCCATGTACCCTGAGAAATTCCTATCACTTCTGTATGAGCAGTGAACCCCCTGCCATGTAATCTCAGCTGGAATAAATTCAGGAGAGAAGCCTAATGGCATCCATAACGTCTTCTTCAGTTGGAAATTTTGGCTAGAGAGGGATTGACTTCAAATTGAGGTATATGCTCAGTGGCTTTAAAATTGATTTATGACAGTCTGTTGACACTATGAAAGTGTTCAGTCCATCTCTCCATGACCACATCCATATCACTAATCAATGTAGTTTCATCAGTACAGAGTAGGTGAGATGCACCAAAGGTCTTTGGCCCATAAATAGCCTGCAGGACATGATAAAAATGCTTTCAATTTTTACTATCAGGGTAAAACTGAATTTCATCTCCCTTCTTACTGAGCTAAAAATCCCATATTTTGCTAAGTTTCTCTTGAATTTTACTTTTTTTTTTTTTTAAGCAATCAGGGTTAAGTAACTTGCTCAAGGTTACACGGCCAGGTGTTTCTGGGTGGGTACTAAATGTCTGAGCCCGGGATTAGATCTCCAGGTCACCCCAACACTGGAGCCAGTGGTCTTACTCGCTGTGCTACCTGCCCGCCCCTGCCCCTTGAATTTTACTTTTGATAGAGTTAAACATTACCTTCTTAGAGACAGATTAACTATCCTGCTGGTAAACCCTATGGAGATTTTTTAATTTTCTTTTTTGTTGTTGTTGAAGAGAATTTGGATTTCTCTTTTGTTTTCATCAAACCACTCTTGACTTTTGCAAGTGTTCTGGCCCAGATGAGTAAATGCCATGCTGTATACCAAATCTCTGAAAACTTTTTACTTTTTGATCTGCTCGGCTGTCGCCAAACTTGTTTTGGCTCAGCTTTTCTTCAAGGTTACTAACTGTTCCTCCTCAGAGAAGTGCTCTGATCTGTTGACATTAAGTCTTCTGGTAGATGTCTTGCCTTGGGTTATCTATAGCCATATTTAAAAGTTGCTCTAAGTTACTATTGGTTGGAATGCAAATTAAAACAATTCTGAGGCACTTCATCACACCTATTAGATTGTCCAATAGGACAGACAAGGAAAAGAGTTGAGGTTGTAGGGGTGGGAAAAATGAGATACTAATGCATTGTTGATGTAGTCATGAACTGAGGCAAGTATTCTTTAGAGCAATTTGGAACAATGCTCAAATATTTATAGTAGCTCTTTTCTGATGGCAAAGAAATGTAACTAGAGGGGATGGCCATCATTTGGGGAATAATTGAACAATTTGTGGTATGTTATTGTGATGGAATACTATTTTGATATAAGAAATTATGAGCTAGTTGCTCTGAGGAAAAAAAAAAAAACTTGGAGAGACTTGTATTAATTGAGCAAAGTGAAATGAGTAGAACCAGGAGAACACTGTATACAGTAACAGCAATATAGGAAGATGATCACCTGTGAATGGCTTGGCCAGTCTCCTCAGTACAATGATTCAAGAAAGACAACTCTAAAAGACTTAGCATGAAAAGTACTATTCATCCCTTAAGAAAGAAATAATGAAGTCTAAATTCAGATCAAAGCATACTTTTTGTTGCTTTATTTTTCATGCATTTTTATTTTTGTCTGTGTTTTTTTAACAACATAACAAATGTGGAAATATATTTTGCATAATTATATATGTATAACCTACATCAAATTGTTTGCCTTCTCAATGAGGGGATTCGGAAGGGAGGGAGAGAATTTGTAAATTAATTTTTTAAATGAATGTTGAAAAATTTTTCTGCATGAATTTGGGGAAAATAAAATATTAAATAAAAACAAAAATGCTAGCTGTAGCATTAAGAAAATAAATAAATAAATAAATATAAAGAATAAAAATAGGCAATGAGGAAACAAAACTATCACTCTTTGAAGATTATATGATGGTGTTCTTAGAGCACCCTATAGAATTAACTCCCAAGAAATATTTGAAACACCAAACATTTTTTTGCAATTTGACAGGCTACAAAAAAGTCAACATATATTGTCAGCATTTCTTTATTCTACCCACAAATTTCCAAAGGATGAGATAGATAAATTCCACTTAAAATAACTGCAGAAGATACACTTGGAAGTGTATCTGCCAAGACAAAGGGACTGTAAGACACAATTACAAAACATTGTTTACACAATAAACACTGATCTAAACAATTGGAGAAGTCTTAATTGCTCATGAGTAGACTGAGCCATTACAATTTAAAAATAAAAGACATTTCCACTGAAGTTAATTTACCTATTCAATGCTATGATAATCAAACTGCCAAAGAATTATTTTTAAAAACTAGAGATAATAATAACAAAATTCATCTGGAAGAATGAAAGGTCAAGTATATCAGGAAAAGGGGGCAGCTAGGTGGTGCAGTGAGTAAAGTGCTGGTCCCAGAGTCAGGAGGATCCGAGTTTGGTTTGGGCCTCAGACACTTAACACCTCCCTGCACCGCCCCTTCCCCCCTACAAAGTAGCCATGTAACCTTGAGCAAATTACTTAACCCCAATTGCCCTCCAAAAGGGGGAAAAAAAGAATATTAGGGAAAGTAATCAGGGGGGAAAAAGTGAAGGATGGCATCCTAGCAATTCCAGATTTCAAATTATTTCAAAGTGGTAATTATCAACACAATGTAGAGCTGCCTAAGAAATAGAGTGGTGGCTTAATGGAATTCATTAGGTATATACTTCACAGCAGTAAATGACCATGGTAAACTACTGGTTAATAAATCCAAAGATCCAAACTTTGGGTGTAAGAACTCATTTTTTTTTGACAAAAATTGCTTAGAAAACTATAAAGCAGTCTGTCAATGACTAGGCATAGACAATATCTTGAACCATATACCAAGATTACATCAAAATGGGTTAATGGCTTACACATAAAGGGTCACATTGTGAGTTAATTAGGGGATCATGGAACAATGTCAGATCTAGGAATAAAGAAATAGTTTATGACTAAACAAAAAATATAGAATATTATGGAAAGTAAAATACATAATTTTGAACTACATGAATTTAAAGGCTTTTGCATACACATACATAAACCATATGTAGTAAGGAAATCAGGGAACTGAAGTAAACTACAGCAGATTTCTCTGATAAAGCCCTCATTTCTCAAATAAGTATAGAAATGAGGTAAATTTTAAAAAAAGAGCCATTCCCCAGTTGATAAATGCTCAAATGACATGAACAATTAGTTTTCACAAGACTAAATCAAAGCTACCAATAGTCACATAAAAATATTCTAAATCAGTAATGATTATAGAAATGAAAATTAAAACAATTGTGTGATATCCTTTTACCCTTATCATACTAGACTAACATGAAAGAAAAGGAAAATGACAAATTCTGGAAGGATATGGAAAATGCTGAGCACTAATGCTCCTGGAGTTGTGAACTACTCCACCCATTCTGGAGAGCAATTTGAAACTATGCCCAAAAAGCAATACAACAGTGCATACTTTTTGACTCAGTAATAACAGTATAAGTTTGTAGCCCAAAGAGATAAAAGAAAAGGGAAATGACACATTTGTACAAAAGTATTTATAGAAGTTCTTCTTGTGGTGGCAAAGAATTGAAAATTGAGATGCTTATCAATTAGAAAATGACTGAACAAGTTGTTTTACATGGTTATGATGAAATGCTTTTGTGCTGTAATGATAAGCAAGATAGTTTCAGAAAAAAAAAGTCTGGGAAGGCATATGAACTGATGCAAAGTGAAATAAGCAGGACCAGGACAACATTGTACACAGTAACAGAAATTACCAAATGGTGATAAACTGTGAATGACTTAATTATACTGATCAAGACAATAATTCAAATAATTTTAAAGGACACATGGTGAAAAATACCTATACATCTCCAGAGAGACAACTGAGGAACTTTGAATGCAGATTGAAAAAGGCATTTTTTTGCTTTATTTTTCTTGTTTTCATTTTTGTCTGTTTTCTTTTACAACATGGGTAACATAGAAATGTATTTTGCAAGACTGCACATGTATAATCAATATCAATTTTCTTGTCTTCTCAAGGAAAGCAGAGATTATTTGAATTTCATTTAAAACAAATTATTTTCATGCAATTGGGAAATATTTAAACACATAAATAAAATATATATATATATATACATATATTTTAAAAGAAAGTCATCTCTTCCTTAATGATCCAGTTCATGTCATATTTCTTTCATTATGTCTTCTTTTGTCTGACCCCTCCTGGAGAAATATACAAACCTGTAAATTATTCATTGCTCATGAAATCTCATGTGCCACTCAATTGACAGACTAGTAATAGATGACTTTTTTGAATTAAGACCTGAGTTCAATGCTAATTGTGTCACCATGGACAAATTATTTAATACCTCAGTACCCCAGAGAACTCTCTAAGAATATGTCTTACTTACATAATTGACATTCTGACTAAGTCTAGGAATCTCCACAACAGGAGTTCCCTGCACTTATAGCACATTCTCTGCAGTTATTATCCCACAACCCAACTCACATTGGAATATTAGGTACCCAGAAGCTAATATATATTTCTCTTTTCAGGGTTTTAAAGACTACTAGAGTTATTGCGGGGGGGGGATGTACATTTTCTACCATAAATCTCATGAGCCCCCATGAGTGCCCTTTTCTTTTCGATGATGTGTTGATATGAATTGGCCAGACAGACTTAAATAGTTTTAGAAATATTTATTTAGTATGATTATGTATACTTGGTAGAAAATATCCACCCAAAACAGAAGCAAATTGTCCCCCACACATACAAAGTTTTGGTAAAATTTAGCTCAAGCTTCAGCAACAGATGAAGCAAAGGAGGTAAAACAGCTCCTGAAAAGCTGTTTTCTCTCCCATGTGTCCCTCATAAAGTCCCTCTAAGGCATGGTATAGCTTTGGGCTGGGCTTTTTATAAAGTTCTCCAGTTGACTTTCGTTAGTGTATTTAATATTCTTTAGGTCCTGAAACAGATACTTCTCTGTTCTCCCTTCTTGGGAATTTGCTAGAATACCTATAAGAAGTCCAAATTCCATGATTCTCTAAATTTCACAAGATTATCATATAATGGCATAGAAGACAGAACTCATCTCTTCCCTACTCCTGCCCCACAAAGAGCTGCCCTCTCAAGAAATTGACATGAGTTCTTTCCTTGAGGTAGCCCTGCCACATAAATGTTAACTTTATAAACTGATGAGGTTTTATACAAGTTTTATAGGGCATGACTGAATCTCCTTAACTAATGCTCATGTACCTTCTTTGTGGTGTAATTTCATTTCATCCCAGGGCATTCACTCCTTGAAAATTGATTTAAGACTTTTCACACTTAATTTAATGCCTCTGATTCAATAGAGATATTAGCATCATATTGAAGATAGTTACTTTAACTGAGATGGGATGACCGATTGATTAATCCGACCTAATACCCTGATAAAAGAGCTAAAAACCAAGCAACCCATTAATTTTTTCCCCTAAATTCTACCATATTTACTTATATTCTATCACCTTTGGTTTGTTCTAAGTTCCATGGGGGTAGGAATCCTATTATTTGTCATATTTTTTTTCTAGCACTTTGTTTTGCCTTGAACCTAATAGATACTTACTAAAAGTCAGAATATTTACACCAGAGTCCTAAGTTCTCATTTATTCATATTGGGAGAGGGTAGGGAGAAGGATAGTATGCTTCTATACTGTTAAGTATATTCCTAAAATACTTCCTTAGCTTTGGTTTATGAAAAGAGATACCCACACAAAAGAACTATAAGGTTACCAAAATTTTCTTTTGGAAATGTTCAGCCTTATAAAGACAAATATACATTCTGGACTGGGAAATGTATAGAAAGTCCTTTAAAAGTACTTGTTGAAAACATAAGAGATTGAGACCTCTTTCTTAAATAGCCCACCATGTCAGACATCGGAGCTACTGATTTCCTACCTTATGGGTGGCAAACTCAAGATCTTTCAGATTTAGTTAGAGTGTACTTTAGAATGAAGTCTAAAATTTAAAAAAAAAAAGGGTTCTGAAGACCTAAAGCCTTCATGTAGGATGATCAATTCTAATACAATTTTATGATAACTAATACATGATAGGCAGCATGGTCTGTCACACAAAGAGCTTGCTTTGGAGAAAGGGAGGAGCCTGTGATGCATATTGCATTTGTATATATGGCCCTAAGCAAGTCACTTAGATTCTAAGTGTTCTAGACAGTCTACATTGTATTCTGTGACCATAAGTTTCAGAGTACTTGAACAAAATAGAGTTACTTATCCAGGCTTTCCTGGATAGGAATGGTAGCAATGAAAGCACAGGTATAATACTCTGTCTCCCCTAAGGAGTATATATGGTCATTTTTGTTTAAAAGTTAATTGAGTAAAGAACTGAATACTTCTCAGCTCCAAAGTTGCTCCCCTGTGTTAAAAGTAATCTAATTGGTCTGAAAGAGCTTATTCACCTCACTTAGTGCCTAACCTACTGCCAGAGAGGATGAAATCCAATCTTTAATAACACATAACTCCCTTTGTTTAGTTAACAAATAGTCTAGGCAAAGAATTGAGCCATTCAATCTGAAAGCCGTAAATATTAATGTGAGCACTTTCCTTTTCTCTCTGAAGGACCTGGCAAAACTTGACAGGTCCCTATTCTGGGGCTTAGGTTTCCAGAGTGAATAGAGTGTTTCTAAAAGATCTATATTTTCTAGTTGTACAGCTCCATAGAGGTTTATAGCATTTACTAACACTCAAGCTATAAATAGGCCTAAGAGAATGTCACTCCAGCCTTCACATTTCCTAGATGAATCTACCCTTTTGTGATTGGACCTTCAGTTTCCATTTGAAAATGGATAGTGTTATTGAAAATGATTACCAGCACTTTAGCCAAGATGAAGGATGGAGACAGTACATTAATAGGCGACAACTAGCTCAACTTTGACAGGACCTGCTAATTGTCTGGATTCTAGTAGCATTTCACACAGACTCTGGTGACGTTATACAAAGAATATGTTCTGAAGCACAAAATCCACATTCTATGTCTTTCTTTTTATTTCTCAGGAAAGAAAAGTTCTTTACTTAATGAACAAAGATAGCTATAGAAATATTGTGTTATTGGCCTTCTGCCAATCAATAAAGATCAACTCACTGTCCTCCTGGGGGGGAGGGGTTCCTGCCATAAAGGAGTTATGGATTATTTAGAGAAGGTTAATTCAATATGCCTCTAAGAAGACTGATTATTTATATATATATATATAACTAAATATATAAGTATAAATATTTATAAATATTATAAATATGTAATGTAAATATATAAATTAGATGAAAGATAAATAAAATACATCAATATATTACATTATATGTAATTGTATATAACAATATATATAACTATTCATATATAGCTAAAATTGATCTTCTTGTTCAGTTGTAGACAACTCTTCATGACCCCATTTGGGTTTTCTTGGCAAATACAGTTGGAGTTGTTTGCCATTTTCTTCTCCAGCTCATTTTACAGATAAGGAAACTGAGTCAAACAGAATTATGTCAAGTGCTTAGGGTCATATACTTAAGAAACGTGAGACCAAATTTGAACACAGGTCTTCTTGACTCCAGGCCCAGTGCTCTGTGTACTCGGTCACCTAGCTGCCTCTTTCTAACAATAGCATTCAACAACTACAATAAGAAGATAAATGGATGAGCCATATAATGCAAGAAAATTCTTCCAAAATGGATCCAAAACTTTTACATCAATATAATTGATTCCCTTTGTAATGCTGTGTATTTTTTTAACATACAGAAAACAATTTTTAAGAAGGGGTCCCTAAGCTTCACTAGATTGCCAACAAAGTCCACGACACAGATGATATTAAGAACCCCTGACCCAGAGTCTGAAAATCACAATTGATTTCAAGGGAGTTTTTAAGAAGAGTAACTCCTTTCTCCTGGAACTGAGGATATTATTTGATGATCCAAGGTAGGAAAATTATGAACCTTAGGACTTGTTTTAAGGGTCCAAGTAGAGTCAACAGGGTGACTAAATAAAATGAATGGGAATCTAAGATAGCAAACTAGGTTTAGGAGCTGGTCCCTGAGCAGTGGATCTATTAAACATTTCTCTGCTTGGGATTATAAAAGTGATATAAAAACTTATTGCAGACATTTTGGAATAGCTGCAGATTTTCTTGTATTTTTATTTTTTTGTTTTGTTGGGGGCTTTTTTTGTTTGTTTGTTTTTGGAGGGCAGTTGGGATTAAATGACTTGCCCAATGTCACATGGCTGGTTTTTGTGTTGAGTGTCTGAGGCCAGATTTGAACTCAAGTCCTCCTGATTCCAGGGCCAGTGCTCTATTTACTGTGCAACCTAGCCACCCCTAGCTGCAGATTTTCTTCCATTGTATGACTCACTAAGCTTTCCTTTTCTACAACTTTCCTAACTCCTGAAAATGCTGGGTATCTATAAAGTACACAAGATTCCACTATTCTTGTGATCACTTCCATAAATTGTGAGAGATATATAACATTTGTCATAGACCATTTCTGAAGACAAAAGCATATGAATAAATTCCATAAAAATTAAAAAAAAAACCAAAAGGATTGCAGATCAGCTAATGGGAAATTCCAAAAAGCAATTAGTGACAAAAATATTTGAGAGAAAAGGGAAGAAAGATTTAGGAGAGAAAGGCCTGTTTATAACTGGGGGATTTTGTATGTGAATCAGAATAAAGAATGTAGGTTCGATTTTCAATTAATTTTATTCATTTGTTTTAAACCCGTGAAACTCTGGAGGAAATTTACATGAAAAATCTTCTATGGGTATGAAGCAATGCCTATGACATACCAATAAAAGAGTGTTTTAAAAATATTAGGAGAAATCAAGCTTTATTCAGCAATGGTAAACGTGTGCATGCACACACACACACACGCACATACATACACACACATTCCCAAAATGATTTTGTTATTTGAAATAATAAAATATGTATTTCAGAGAAGGCGAAAAAAAGAAAGTAGTTCAATGGATTTATCTTCTAAGCCTCAGCCATTTTTAGAGAAAAGTGGTACTCATTACAGCAGTACACTTGGAGAGAAAAAAAAAATTCCCCAATGAATACAGAGAACAACAGCAACAAAAAAGAAAGAGATATCTCTCAGGCTAAATGACACATTTTTATTTTTCTGTGTCCCCCCCAAAAAATTTAAAATAGAATTTAAACATCCATCACCTGATTTCTATTCTCACAAACCAATGTCATAATGTAGGACCTGGTGCCAAGGACTTCAGGGTTTTCTTCCCAGTAAGTTTTGACCTTGTTTAAACAAAGGAAGCGAATGTTACATAAAAATAAGGTTCCTTAGCCTAGGGTTCATGAACTTTTTTTTAAATCAGTTCATGAACTTTTAAAGCAGTATTTTCATAACTGATTTTCAATATAGTGGTATTATTTGTGTAATTCTTTTTTTATTTTCTTCATAAAAATACATTATTCTGATATGGGTCCACAGGCTTCCCCAGAATGCAAAAGGCATTCACAGCACACCCAAAATATTAAGATCAATTGCATTAAAACTTCCTTCAAACTTTGCAAAGACAATGTTTAATTAAACTTGCTTTCTCAGGAAGAAGAGGATGAAAAGGACAAGGTTTATGTGCATGTATAAGCATATATGTATAAACAAACGTACATACATACACACACATAAAATTTCTTTCTTGCAATTTAATTTTATCTTCTTGGCCTTTATATAGGTTTACTCTACCTCATGCTCTAATTGTGTCAGCTCTCTTGACATTTTTCTCTGTCTTCCCACAGAGTCATTGGCCTACTGCCAGCTTCTGGAATTTTGCACCTAATGTATCTAAAGTCATGTTTTTGTTTTTTGTTTTCCTTCTTTGAAAGTCAGGGCTATGTGACACTTATCAAGAAGACTCATTACAATTACTGTTCCTGGCATATTACTCCTATACAAAACATTAAGACACTCCACTTTTCTGATTTTTTCCACCCTAAAATATAAGGAAAGAAGACACAATATCACTGTAATCTTTATTTAGTGCTTTTTACACGTGGTTATTTGTGCTGCTTCTTTGTTCAGGATCTGGCCATTGACAATAAATAAATTACACCCTAGCTAGTAAATTACCCCATTCTTCCCAGCTTTTCACAGAAACAAAAGAAAGTGATGAATCTAGACCCCAAAGAGGTTTATTCATAAATATCCATTTTGTTTAAGACACTTTGAGTCTACTTGGTTGAAGATATATTTTCTTCTTGAGACCACTGGAAAAGCATTTATTTGAAAGCAAGCAAAACATGAAATGAGGCCCTCCAAATTTCCATCCAGTAACAAAACTTCTTGAAAAGTTAATAGCTTAGGGAAAAGTTGACAGATTTGCTTTAAGTTTGATATTTTGACGAAGCCCAGATCTTCAAATTTCACCTAAAAAATCTAAATTGAGAGATCATTGATTTTTTTTTCCCTTCATTCTCTCAGCATTTCTTACCTTCAAGAAACTTTCCTAGATTTTCTGGGGAAGGAACTGCTCTCATTTGTTCATATTTGAAGTGAAAAATAGAGAAAGTTCTGGTAGTCAGGGCCATATATCTTAAGTGACTCAGATAATAGTTTTAGTAAGTGCCTTTTTCTTTAGAGATTCAGGCCCAGACTAGCAGCCACTAAAAGCCTTTCCTCACTGACAATGTCTGGACTCACAAGGGAAATAAATTCTGTCAGTGTGAGCCTATTCCTAAGTGGGATAAAATTTCCTGACTAGCATTCCATTACTTAAAATTCAGTTGACTAGAGAAGATATTTTATGATTGCAAAGCATAAAGCATGTCAGTGAGGTGGCCCAAAGTATTACTGCATTAACTAAATTCTACTTCTCCAGGGAGGAGGTGGCTTGTGGACCAGACATGTTCAGAGACTTTAGATGACACCTTTGCTATTTTCATGTGCCCTTAGAAAACAAATAACTAATTGTAGAGCACAAAGATGAGTGAAATTAATTTGTGTATTACAAGGGGGAGTAACAATTTATAGCTATTAATTAGTTGCGCTCTACATACTTTTTCCCCAGAGGACTTAACTGAATTAAAATCAATGTGTCTTTTACCGTGATTTTTTTTTCAAATTCCCAGGTATTGATATTTTATTTCAGCATAAGTTAAGATTGATATTTTGTTTACCTCAGCCAGAGAAGTTGTTGAGAAAGAAAAGGCAGATTCTCTTGTGACAGATTTGTTGAAGCATCTTACTGAGCACAAGGGAAAACCCTCCCCACTAGCTAAGGACAAAGAATATGGAACTGCACATTTTATTCTTCCTTTATCCCTCTGTGGTTTTAATAATGAATCTTTTAATGAAAACTTATTAATAAAACGTAGAAGAAATGAGTTGAAGATCATTCTTATAGGGATGGGACTCTGTAACTGCAAGGCTCTTTTTAGTCACTTATATGTTTGGTTTCATCTCCTCTCTCCCCTCCCCCCTGCCAAAAAGCAACTGTAAATGAGCTGGTGACACAATTAGCATCATTTTCTATGAGGAAAAAATACAGAGTAGAGTGGTGCCTTCCCTCAAGGTCATTGGGCACAGCTCAAAGCAATTCTGATATTTATATTCCCCATTCTGAGTTGGCTTGGAGTCAAGTTGCTGAGAAACATACTTTAACTTTTCTGGTGTTAGTCAACATTTTGTGTTTCAGTTTGTGGCAAATCGTATTCCTCCAGAATACAAGAATTTAAGAAATGCTATTTTGGAGTAAAACTAAGTCACTGCATCCCAGTATTCCATCTCTGATGATAATCATAGCACAGACACCTTCAGTAGCACCATACCAAAAGGTTGGGATTATATTCTTAAATATAACTTGTCTAAACAATCATTAAATTAAAAATCGATCTGAACTATATACACATATATACACATGTGCATATGTGTATGTCTTACTTTTCTACATGTATATAATTTTATACATGTTTAAGGGCATATATACATAAATATATATATATATATATATGCATGTGGGGGTGTGTTTATAGATAGATGGCCTTTACAACTTCATTGGGTAATACATTCAGTTAAGGCAGTATATTTTTATAATCACTCTAAAGTGACTACCTTCAAACTTTGAAATAAGCTTTCTAATTCTTGTTCTTTGTTCTTTAGATAATAAATGTGATATATAGCCATCCAAAACAACAACAGAACCTAGGCATAATAAACATCATTCCATATTCCCTATCCACTGTATGGACACCTACCCAACAACCCTACCCTCTTCTCACTTCTTACTCTTACTCTGGGTTAGTAACTATCATAAGGGAAATAACTATTCCTACCATTGCTAATACCAACTACCCACTAAGTGCCACTGATGGACAGGTAAATTCAACAGCCTCAGAAATGGAAATGCCAGCCAGGCAACTGGCCCCTGAGGAGAAAAATACTTGTGGAGAATTGGTCCACTATCCCCACCACTACCAAAAAGCAGACTTTGACCCAATACCATCAATGGGTGGGTAAGCCCAAGAGATCTACTAGTACTTGTGATCTCCCCTCCACTCACCCTGCTTATAATCATCATCAAGGGAAGTAAGCATTGTGAAAGGATGACATGAAAACAGTATCTTCTTATGTTCCAGGCCTTGTTTCCTCAGTTGCTTTGGCTACTGAGGGTCCAGGGACTATGGGGATGGGGGATGTCATCACCAAAGGCCTTGGCACTGTCAGTAGGTTCACCAACAGAATTGTGTATGCTTGCATTACAGTTTACTATGCCTCTGCAACCCAAGACCACAAAGTCTTTTCATCTGACTTGCATATATCTTACTTTTCAATTTCTATCCTCAATATTAACACAGTGCTTTGCACACAGGAAGCAACAAATGTTTTCTGACTCATTCATTTCATTGGTTGAAGGAATTTCTTGAGGAGAAAATCTCCTTCAAGAACACAGATCTCCTTCCTTTTCACAGTGGTGGCCAGTGAAGGGAATTTTGCTTAGGAGTGGTGAGTATGACACATATTTTCCAGAAAAAATAAGTTTTGATTTGGTCATTATTCCCAGAGCTAGAGATTAAAAATCATAAGAGGGAAAGATAGATGAAGAAAGGGGTGCTACAGCATGTCATGAAAACAATTAGAGAATAGTTTAGTGAAATTCTCATGAGTCCAAACACCAGAGAACAAGGACAGGAGTGGGGTGCTATGTTAGAGATGGAATCTAAGCCTTGAGAAACTCCGTATCTATGAGTCTTGATGCCTTATTTATTATTGTTTCCTACTCTACTTGGCTAATGCAGCCATTGTGTCAAAGAGATGTAGTGGTGGTGAGGCAAGAGCAGGAAGAGGGATTTATCCCCTCCTGCCTCAACAAAAACGATTGTTAATGAAGAGTCATCTTCTGCTGTTGAATCCCATCATAATACTGACCTCAAGTTGACTTTCCTTCTATCTTTTAAGTATCGCTTCTTTTGTAATGGTCATCTTCTATCAATCAACAGGGTTGACCTTTCCAATTCCTTCAGAGAGTAGTATTCTTATTTCTATCAAGGTATCATATAAGCCTATTAGGATGTAAGCTCCTTGAGGGTAGAGACTGTTCCACTTTTGTATTTGTATCCCAAGAGTCTTGCTCAGTCTTTGACACATAGAGGGCAATTAATAGGTCTTTGTTAATTGATTGATATTTCTATCTTGGAATAATTCAGTTTAATTCAAGATGCATTTTTTAATGTTCACTTGTGGTGAGAGCCATTTCTATTTCATTCAGTCTGGCAGGACATCTAATTTCCCCACTGCCAGGGATATGAAAATCCAGCTGAAGGGAAGTTAATGGTAGGGATTTCACATTGCCCTTTGTCTGCTTTCTGTACTGTATTTCCAGGAGGAGCTGAGATTTATTTAAAAACCCATTAAAAATATTCTTGTAATCTTTGATTCAGTAAAGTGGTTTTTATTTATATTTTCAATCTCTATAATTGCTCACTGTATTTTTAAGATTTTGTATGTCTTAGTCTTGCCTTATATTTGGTCTTGTAAGCAGATTTCTGACCCCCAGGCCCTCAGACTTCCGCAGGCTTCATAGTTAATGTCTTTCTTTCTTCTAGTGGAAGAGAGATATTACACAAGACAGGAAGTCCTTGGTGAAGAGATGGTTAGAAAGGAAATTTCATTTCCCTTTTATAAAAACATTAGAAAGGAAATTTCATTTCTAACCCTATTTTTGGAATAAAGAGAAAGTGTCCATTGAAATTGGCACAAAGCATTTTTGAGTAACCGAATACTAAAAAATATTCCCTTTCCCTTATTGACTGTCCAGTTAGTTTGGATTACTAATACAAGTAGAACAAAATTAATTTATCCCTATGTGTTAGGCAAGTAGAATAAAAGGTAAATGAGCTTGTAATTTTTAAAAAGTATCTCTTAAAATCAGCTATCCTTTAACAGATGTGGTGATTGCTCAGGTGAAAAGGTCCATAAAAGTGAAGGTGGGGATTAATAGGTTACAGGTAGAAAGCATGCTTTCTGACTAGCAATTTCTCTGGACAATTCATATAGTTTTATCAAAATCAGAATTATAAGAAAGGAAAACATGGGTGAGTGTCATGACAAATGGAAAGTAGAATGTGTCATAAAAGAGACTTAGGCTTTCTATATTACTGCAGTGCGATGCTGCTTTAAAGTGGCTTGTAGGAGAGGGGCATTAAAAGGTAGAAACTTTGAACATTGAAGATATTGCATAGTTGCTAGAAAAAACATAAAGAGTAAGCCAATAAATCTCTGGAAAAATGACGAATGGTTTTAAACGATCTAAGAACGATGATAGATTATTTATCCGTTGCAAAATCATATCACTGCGTAAGTTTGTACAGGATTTGCCCTTTCAAAGTGAGTTGTAACAATTGGAGGCCCTGAATAAGAATTGTCCTTTGCTCCTCCTCAGGTAGATAAAATGGAGAGCTCTGCATACTTGTCCTTATGAAGATGAATTCTTTCTATACTCAATTCCCCAGTACAGGGGGACCAAAAAGGTGGCAAAATTTCAAGACTTTGGACTAGTGTGTTGGATTTATGTCCCACTCTGACGAACCTAGTTCCTTCTGACAAAACCACTTTGGGTATGATTAGAGAATGACTTTGGGGGTAGAGAGCTGAATGATGCCAGGTTTTAGCTAAGGAACATTGAAAACCTGATCAATCAATGAAGTTTCTACAGGAGATTGTTACAGTTCAGTTGCTATTAAACAGGGCTATCCACACAAATACGCATACGGAGTATGATGGGAAAAGATAAGGCTTCTCCTGTCTTATTAAGCAGAATTGAGGGCAATGAAATTGTCTTCTGAAAGGATCTTTGGATATAACTTTTTGTTTTGTTTTGTTTTTGCTTTTTGGAGGGGAGACGGTAGGGCAATTGGGTAAGTGATTTGCCCAAGGTCACACAGATAGTTTTTGTGTTAAGTGTCTGAGACTGGATTTGGACTCAGATCCTCCTCACTCCAGGACCAGTGCTCTATTCACTGCACCACCTACCTGCCCCTATAACTGTTAAAATAATGAATAAATAAGATGATTGATAGTCAGTTATGGTGATGTTAAAAATTAGTCTAAGTCATCCAGTACGTGGCTTGCTTGACTAAAACTTAGATATACTTGAAAGCCCACAACCCATCTGTTTAGTCCCCCTATCCCACCTGGTTATTTATTTTCCTGTTTTAATTGTAGGAATTTGGAGGATAATATTGTGGGTCATATGCTGGTGTCTCTGTGACTTGTGAGGAGAGAGAATTGCCAGACGTACAAAAAGTTTCATGATTCACACATTAAGATTATTATTTTACCTTAAAGCCTTCATAAGGGTACTGCAATTTCTTTTTGGAATGAAAAAGAAATACTCCTGTTTAGGTGGAGGTGAGTGGAATACTTCTTTTTTGACTCATTTTTGGTGGTTGACCAGAGGGAATATATTGTCAGCAACAATATTATATGGGTTCTTTGACATTGGTACCTATGCAGGAGCTTACCTGTAGCTTCTATGAAGGCTATTATGTGTAAGGACAAATGTTATCCCTTGGAGTTACTTGAACCACCCCTTATAATTAATATTAAACAATATTGAGTTCCCCCAGGGGAGTGGTGAAAGACATTTCCTCCCTAGTAATTTAAATGAAAGAAGATGGAGTACTTCATTATACAAAATCCTTTTCTAATAACCCCATGCAGTTTGTGAAATAGGCAGATAGTATCTGGTGATTGACAGTATATTGCCCAGAACTGAATAAAGTTATGCTGATTGTGGCAGCCCTTTCTGATCTTTTTACTATGATGACCAGGTGACCCAGGAACTAGGCCAATTGTACTACATTTCACCAATGCTGTTTTTCTCCATTTCTATGTCTGAGACCATTCAGGTGAAGTTTAGTTTTACTTGAGAAGTTTGACATGCTTTCAGCATTCTTCTGTATTTTTCATATTACCCCAGTTTGAGTAGAGGTTTCTCTTGCTAAGGGCAGAGATGTCAATCAATACATTGATGATGCAATGTTGATTGGGCCAGATTAGGGCACATTGGCTCAGATGTGACACAAGGGGAAGAAGAGGAAGATTTCAGGCATTCATTTGATGGTGAGAATCTTGATATAATAAATAATAAGCAATTGATACTAGCTTCCCTGTAAACTAAAAAGGCAGCCTAGAAGTTTATTGAACTCTTTGAGTTTAGAGAATTTTGATCACCCCTATTTGATGATCTAATTGTAAGTTCCTCCTTTCAGTAAGAATCAACATAGGCTATATCCTTGGAAGATCAAGAGTGTACCATTCCCTCTTCTTGGGCCCTTATGATTCTGTGGAGCTTATGTTCTCAAAGGTCTCTATTAAGAAGGACCAGGCTGAGTGGACTCTTTGGTGGGCACAAAGGGATAGATTCCACACGCAATTACTTTTAGGCTTCAGGAACTGAAGGAGGCCCCCATACCATTTAAGAATCATTCACTTGTGATTAGGTCTTGGTTGCTACTTAATTGATGACATGGTCAAGCTATTGCTCTTCATTAGGAGTTGCCTATTTTAAATTGAATAATGCATAATGGATCATCTAACAAAAGACAGAGCATGCTTTCACTGTTAAATGGGAATGGTGCACCCAAATCATGCCCATGTGGGCCCTTCCCATGTCAGCATACTTCATGAAGAGGTTGGGACACAAAAGCTATGGTCTCCACAGTCTAAGCCTAAGCCTTAGTGTCTTGTTTCTGCTCCTGTCTGTAAGGACCTAACTCCTCCAAGGCTTTTTTTTTCTTTTTTGGCTTCAAAAGCTTTGTGCTCTATGAGAAAAGCATAAGAATTGTAGACAGTTGAAGAGATTGGCAGAGGTGGAGGTGTGCCATGTAAATCCTGGTAAATGTTTATAACAACTGACTCTCTAGTGGAAAAAAAAATTCACTGAACACACTTTTAAGTTTAGTCTTTATTATTAACTTATTCACCATCGAGAAGCAGGACCTCCCTGCTGCCCAGGCTCCCACCTTACCCAATCCATGTAAAAAGGGAACTCTAAACAGACTTTATTGCTGCAGAACCCACAAAATGACACAGAGAAGCTAACCTCCCGCTGAGGACAGCCTGGCAGGCCAGCAGGAATCGACCAACGTAGTGCTCTGGGAGCCAAGCCCAGCCCCACGCTGAGGCTTTAGCCCCTGGGCGGGCCTGAACAACCACCAGGCAAGGGACACCAGATCAGTAGCAGCTGTGGCCATTTCCAGATTTATCAACACATAAATGCAAAGGAAAAAGTGAGAGGTCAGTGCAGTCTGGACTTTGGGACCCCATAAGTAGGAGTGCATGAGTATTGCCCCCGGGGAGAGAAGCCACTGAGACACTGGCACAGCCAGCCAGTGCCACATGGCAGCTTCAGGTCTTGGCCTGCAGAGTGTAGGGGGACCAAGCACCAGTCTGAGGGGTAATCACTCTTGCTTTAACCTGCTTGGATCTGGATTGCAGTCTACGGGGGGAGGTCCTGGGGTGTGTGACCAGCTTGCAGAGGGTGTGGAGACCTCAGAGAGGGCACCCATCTAATACCTCCTGCAGCTGAGAAAACCCCAGTGTTTGGGAGGAAAGGTCCCCTGTCTGGTGGCAGAGTCTTATTGTGGCAAAAAGCCCCAGGGGTCAAGTGACTGAGGGGAGACATGACCAGGCAAAGAAAACAAAGCAGACAGAAGATTCCAACATTAGACTCCTATTTTGGGGACAAAAAAGGAGCAAGGCATGGAATGGGAGGAAGACAATGAAGTTAGAACTCGTGCACCAAAAGCTTCTAAGGAAAATATGAGCTAGTTACAGGCCATAGATGACCTTAAGAAGCAGATAAGAGAAGTGGAGGAAAAATTTGGAAGAGAAATGAGAATGATGCAAGAAAATTACAAAATGAGAGTCAACAACCTGACTGAGGAAAATAATACTTTAAAAAATAGACTAACTCAAATGGCAAAAGAAGCTCAAATAGGCAATGAGGAGAAGAATGCCTTAAAAAGTCATATTTGCCATATGGAAAAAGACTTTCAGAAGCTCAATGAGGAGAATCAGTGCTTCAGTATTAGATTGGAGCAAATGGAAGCTAATGACTTTATGAGAAATCAAGATGCTGTTAAACAGATCCAAACAAATGAAAGAATATAAGATAATGTGAAATATCTCATGGGAAAAAAAAACACTGACGTGGAAAATAGGTCCAGTAGAGATAATTTAAAAATTATTGAACTACCTGAAAGCCATGATCTAAATAAGAACCTGGAAATCATCCTCTAGGAAGTTCTCAAAGAAAACTGTCCTGATGTTTTAGAACCAGAGGGCAAAATAGAGGTTGAAAGAATCCACCAATTGCCTCCTGAAAAAGATCCCAAAAAGAAAACTCCTAGGAATATTATAGACGGGTTCCAGAATTCCCAGATTAAGGAGAGAATGTTACAAGCAGCCAGGAAGAAACAATTTTATTCTTGTGGAAACACAATCAGGATAACCCAGGATCTGGCAGCTTCTACACTGAGGGATTGAAGGGCTTGGAATATGATATTCTGCAGGGTAAAGGAGCTGGGATTAAAACCTAGAGTCACCTACCCAGCAAAACTGAGTATCATGTTTCAGGGGAAAATATGGTCATTAAGTGGAATAGAGGACTTTCGAGCATTCTTACTGAAAAAAAAAAAACAGAGTTGAATAGAAAATTTGACATTCAGATACAAGAAGCAAGAGAAGCATGAGAAGGTAAACAGGGAAAAGAAATCATAAGGAACTTATCAAAGTTGAACTATTAACATTCCTACATGGAAAAACAATAATTGTAACTTATAAAACTTTTCTCAGTAGTTGAAGGGAATACAAATATATATATATATGTATATATATATGTATATATATGTATATGTATGTTTATACAGGAGGGTATATGGGCATATGAATACATATGTGAATGTGTGTATATATGTTTACAGGTGTACATAGATAGAGGGCACAGGACCAATTTAACAGAAGGGAAGATCCTTAAAAGTTGCAATTAAGAGGTGAGAGAGGAATATAATGAGAGGAGATGGGGAGAGACAGAATGGGGTAAACTATCTCATATAGAAGAGTCAAGGGAAATGGTTACAAGGAAGATGAAGAATAAAAAGGCAAAAGGGAATGGGTGAACCTTATTCCCATTGAATTTGGCTTGAGGAGGGAGTGAAATCCACACTAAATAGGGTATCTCACCCTCGAGGAGAGTAGGGGAGGAGAAGGTAATGAGAGGGGGGATGATGGAAGGGAGTGCGGGCTGGGGGGGAAGGAGGTTGGAAGCACCCACTTTTGAAAAGGGATGGGAGCAAAGTAGAGAATAGAACAAGTGGGAGGTGGGATAGGAGGGAGGGAAATATAATCAGTCTTTTACAATATATCTACTATGTTATTGTTTTGCATTAGCCACACATGTACAACATATACTGAACTGCTTATCTTCCCAGTAAGGGTGGGTGACAATGGAGGAAGTGAATGAATCTGGAATTCAAAGTTTTAAAATCAAATACTCGAATATATATATAATACTATTAATATTATTTTACATTTAATTGGGTCATAATATATACAGACACTGGGGCATGGAGATCCACTGGAAAAGTAGAAAGGTGTATGGGAGAAAATATGGGAGAGAGCAGATTGGAGGAGGGGATATCCTGTGGGACTTCTATTTTGGGGCAGTGTGTAGGGAAAAAATAGGGAGAAAATGTGTAACTCAAAATCTGGTGGAAATGAATGATGTAAATCAGAAGTTAATAAAGCATTTGAAGAAAGAAAAAAAACTTTTTCACCATCACTTTTTCATATCTAGACAATTAAGAATAATAAAATCAAGTTCTGATTTCAGTATTTGCTGATTTCTGAGACATAAATGCCAAAACTAAAAATTCAATAATTGGCCCTTGAAAGCTTGTGTGAGCTGCCTCCCAAGCATTCCTGGTTTGTGGAGAGATCTAGAATGTCCTTTTAGTGAGCAGAGATGTGGGAATGGTAGACAGCATTTTTTTTTATTTACACAGATTCCTGCTGTGGGGGCTATGAAGCATGCCAGGTGTTCTCATCCTAAAGCCCTAGAACCCTGAGATACCAATGGATTCTTTAAAGCTCTCCATGTTAAACCCATGAATTTTTGTAATCCTTCCCCCATGCAGTTGCTGACGGGGGCATCAGAGTCTTAAATAATGCTACCAAAAGGAATCTAGAAAACATCACTAAGAATTATGATGCCTTGGGATAGAAAGGACGCCGAAAAGAGATATTGGTCAAGATGGTGGAGGTGGCTGGCTTTGCCCAACACATTCTGCCTTTTCTCTCTCAAGGTACCCTCCTACCTCAGCTAGGATAGCTTCAGAAGAAAATTTTCATGAGAGACATGATAACTATTCAAGTATCTGAAAGATTTTCAGGTAGAAAAGTGGCCAATTTAACTGGCTTTCAGATGGTAGAACACAGAGCAACTTATTGAAGGTACAAAGAGACACATTTATGCTTTATGTTTGTTTGGGGAGGGGTACTGACAACAGCAACAACAACAACAATAAACTTCTTAACAATTAGGAACATTTTTTTTTCTTTGAACAATGGACTTTAATCATTTCTGCATTTACAGCTGGAACTCTGGGAATTCAAAATTAACATCTTTGCCTGTCAGCTTCTTATAAACGTCAGAAAATGTTTCTACCTTGTGCTCCACATTTTTCTGCTGTGCTTTATCCATTTATGAGTCTGCTGCCGTCTAGTTTTACACAGATTCTCTTGCCAACAATTTCACTTGGAAAGACAAGGTCTTCAAGGATTACATCACACACAGCAGTCAGAGTATGGCTCCTGGGATGCTTTTGCTTACTTTTTCTTGTTGGCTTAGGAAGAATTCTCCTCTGAGCAATAAAGACTACATGTTTGCCACTGAATTTTTTCTCCAATTCATGAACTAGTGGTATTTGGATCTTCTGAAAAGATTTTAGCTGAGGAACTGGAACAAAAATGATTATAGCTTTTCTGCCACTACCAACTTCAAATTCCTTAGCTGCTGTGATATTCAGCTCTCTTAATTGAGCCTTTAGGTCAGAGTTCATCTCCAACTACAATAGAGCCTGTGAAATACCAGACTTGAACTCATCTGGCTTCTCGCCATTGGGCTTCACGATCTTGGTGCTGGAGCTGAACATGGCAATGCCTGATGAGTGCTGGCCTAGGAAGAGCTAGGAACAAATTTCTTAATAATTAGGACTCCCTTAAAATGATAAAATGGCATGGCTTGTTTTGTGGGTGCTAGGTTCATCCTGCTTGGAGATGATTCCTTTCAGTTTAAGATGTATCATATTCCTGATGTTCCATTAAATTATAACATTTTTGGAAATTGAAGGGATGCCCATCATTTGGGGAATAGTTAAACAAATTTTGGTATATGAATGTAATGGAATACTATTGCTCTGTAAGAAATGATGAGCAGGTGGATTAAAGGGAAAAAAAAAGACTTACATGAACTGATGAGGAGTAAAGTGAGAAGAACCAGGAGAATATTGTACAAAGTAACAGCAACTTTGTGTGATTACCAAGTTTGGTAGGCTTAGGTTTTCTCAGCAATGCAATAAATTAAGACAATTCCAAGATGAAACATGGAAAATGTGATCCACACACAGAGAAAGAACTGTGGAGTTTGAATGCAGATTGAAGCTTATTATTTTCTCTCTTTTTTCTTTTTGTTTTTTTTTGTTTTTCCCTTTGATTTTGATTCTACTTTACAACATGACTAATAAGGAAGTATGTTCAAAATTATTGCATATATATAACCTATATCAGATTAAATTCCATCTTAGGAAGGAGAGGAAAAATTTAGACCTCAAAGTCTTACAAAAGTGAATGTTGAAAACAAAAAATAAATAGTTAATTAATTTAAAAAACATGAAATAGAAAAAGACTATAAAATTCTGTGAGTCCTAGACAATGTAGAATGACAGGCTTCCAGTCAGAGATGGACTAAGCTTAACAGATATGGTAAGGGTATGTTTTTTTTTTCCCCTTAGGCTCTTTCAAATCTAATCAAAAAATCTTTAAGCTGAAATGGAGAAGGTAGGGGGAGAGAAAGTTGCTTATTTATTGTTTAAGCTCAATATCTTAGAGAATAGCTATGATGAATGGAAGAAAATTAGTAGTAGAGACAACCATAAATGCAAAGAAGAAAAAGTAAGGAGTTAATAATGAAATCCACAGCATGAAATGATTATTCACAAATGTTCATAGTATAGATATAATATTATATACTCTGGAAAATCTAATTAGAGGGGATAAATTTTACCTCATAAGTATCACATGAAATTTGGTTTGTTAAATCCTATGACTAAAATAGTAATCCAGGAGAAAATATCTTATAAAAAAAAATAACAAGTTAGGGAGTAGAGTATGGGAGGGAGGTGTAAATGGGTGAGGTGGGGAAATAGAGTAGCAGAGTAACACTGTATAGATAGAAGAATGTATACTTCTTCGTGACAGGGACTGAAATTGCTGTGGGTTTTCTTTTCATCATAATCTCAATGCCTAGCACACAGTAGACAATTTTTTTGTTTATTCAAAATAAGGTTAAATACACATGTGAGTCAAGTAAAGATACTGACTTAAAAGAGAGAAGTGCAACACTTTGGTGAATATTTATAGAGGCATAAAATCAATCAAACAAGTACTTATCAAGTGCCTATTATATTTCTATCAGCTCTATGTGAGGTGTTGGGGATAAAAGTACAAAGATGAAAGAATTTGGACTTGAAAAGATGTTGCATTCGAATGGTGAAGACAACAACTACAGAGATGCATATATGCAGCATAAATATAAAATGAACAAATACAATATATGCATAGTAGTTAAATACAACATAGTTTGGGAGTGGGGACACACAATGTTGGGAAGATCAGGAAAGACATTGTATAGAATAAGGTGTTTGACTATATTATCAAGCAAAGGAAGGCCCTATAAGGCCGACCTAAACAGGAAAGGCATAGAAATGATGAATGGAATGTTTTTGTTTTTCTGGAGGGAAAAAGGCAGGGCAATGGGTTTTAAATGTCTTGCCCAAGGTCACACAGTTAGTAAGTGTTAAGTGTCTGAGGCTTGATTTGAACTCAGATCCCCCTGACTCCAGGGCTGGTGCTCTATTCACTGCACCATCTAGCCTCCCTGGAATGTTTTATGTGAGAAACAGAGAGGTTGGGGCAGCCACGTGGCTCAGGGTGTAAGAGCACCAGCCCCAGTTTCAGGATGACCTGGGGATCAAATCCAGGCTTAGATACTTAGCACCACACCCAGAAATAACTGGCCCTGTAACCTTGAGCAAGTTACTTAACCCTGATTGCTTAAAAAAAAAAAAAGAAACAGAGAGGTCAATTTGGCTGGATCTCTGTAATGATAATAAAATTTGAAGATTCCTTTGTATTGCTAAGCTGACAGGTACTTAACACCTAGCTTCAAATTAAGCCTCTATAAAAGAAGCAGAAGGTATGAACTCCTGTTGCTGACATTAACAGGAAGGGGCTAAACATGGAAGAGCAATACTGTATATAAGGAAAAATACCAGCTGGGAAAGTCAGAATTTCCTGTGGTGTTGTAGCTTCTTCTGAGGCCCAGCTGAACTCCTTCTGAGGACTGTGCTGCTGAGGACTTCCAAAGGCCAGCCAAGCTGCTGAGGATTTCCTGAGGGTCATCCAGAGCTGCCAGAGGAGGCATGACTGTGGTCTCTGGATGTTGTCTGTTTGTGGTTTTGTTAAACCTTGACTTCCCAGGAATAGAGAGTGTGAAGGATTTAAGGTAGACTGGTGTCCAATTAAGGAGGTTCAGGATTCGTGTAAATGGAATGCTCCTTACTCCAAGAAAGACCCAAGGCAATTTCTTTACAATATTTATTCAGAAAATATACATAAATATAAATATACATATATATATATATATGTTACGAGGCTTAAAGGTAGCAGAATAAGAACAACTATGATTAATAGTGGATGTATATATTTATAAGCATCACCATTGCAGGGAAGCACCAACACCTAACCACACAAGCTGGGGAATCCTGGTACAGCCCTCAGGGTTCTGCATGGGAAGGTCCCAGGCAAGATGTCTCCTCCATGGGTGAGATTCCAAATTGGGTCTCTCACTGACTAGCTTTTAAGGGGATTCAGTCAAAGAGAGCTTCATGCCAATTAAGTTAGAAAGGAGACAAGGAATTTGGCAAAGCGTCAAGGATTCAGAAATTGTTAATCAAATATTAGATAATTATGGGGGATAAGCTAATTCTGACATAATGCAATTGATTTGGTTGTCATATATCCCACCATCTGCGGCCAAGATCTTTAATTATTAACGTAAACTCTGAGCGGATAGTCAGTCCTCACAGAGTTCAAAGAGTTCCGAGAATGGCTAGTTCCTGGAACTTATAAGCACCCACAGAAAGAGGGATTATATCAAGTTCATGAGAGAAGCTGTGAACAATATCATCAGAAGGGATTAAGAATTAACGCTTCAACTGGATACCGAGCTTCAGTGTGGAACAGGAATGAAGAGCTGGACAAGGAGATTAGAGCTGTCTGCCTTTGATACCAGGTGACAGTTTGGTGAATTCGGGTAAGAAATGGGAACATGGAAGGGAAACTATGAAAGCTGAAAGCCTGCTACAAGTCAAGATGAAAAGACCTCTCTGTGAATACTGAGTAGAGGCTGACCCTGATGTGAGATTTTGCTTTAGGACGCACTTTGGGAAGAGTTTTGTGACCAGACACCAGCAAACCCAGAGCAGATCTCAGGGGACTGAATCACTGGCAGTTGTGGTGGTTTTCAGACTTTTCAACCTTCAAATGCCAAAGACAACTTAGAAGGTAAGTATGAAACATCTGTTGCACCAGGGTGAGAGAGGGGCATGATCAGACCCTAGTTATGGGGCAGCAGCAGTGGCTGTTCAGCTTCTTCATGTTCAGCATGGTCAACTTCCAGAAATCTTAGTCCATGGATGGTGGGGAGATGAAGTAGCTTATCATAAGGAATCAGTAGGCCTCTCTTTGCTGGCACTGAGGCAAGATTCCCTTCCTTTGCTCATGCTTGGATCTTGCTCACAAGCCAGGGTGGTGGTCCTGGGTAAAGATGAAGATTGACTTGGTGGAGCTGCTGGCAGTAGTAGAGAGGGCATCCTCTTCACAGCTCAAAAGCAGAATAGATTGCTTGTGGTTACCCACAGATCAAAGAACAGGCCAGGAGAGGAGCAAAGACCCCTTCTTTGATCATAATAGCTTGGAAGAACTGAAAATTTACAGGTTGCTAGAAATATCTCTGAAAATAGCTGCACAAGACCTAAGAAGCTTGGGGCAGTACACCCTCCACACTGGAAACAGAGCCCTACCTTAAAAAAAAAACATTAAAAAAATCAAGTAATTAGCTGAGGAAAATGAGCAAACAGTGGGAAAAATAAGACTATTGAATCTTACTTTTGTGACAAAGAAGATCAAAACATACAACCAGAAGAAGACAACAAAGTCAAAGCTCCTATATTCAGAGACTCCAAGAAAAATATGAATTGGTGTCAGTTCATGGAAGAGCTCAAAAAGGGTTATGATAATCAAGTAAGCAAAGTAGAGGAAAATTGGGTAGAGAAATAAGAGAGATGCAAAAAAATCATGAAAAAGGAGTCAATAGCTTGCTAAAAGAAACCCCCCATTCCCCTGCAAATGCTGAAGAAAATAAAAACTTTAGGGAGGGAGAGTCAAGATGGCAGAGTAGAAGGAGGACCTCTATGCAGCTCCAGCTTCCACCTTCCCCAATCCATGTAAAAGGGGACTCTATACAAACTTTGGAGCAGTAGAACCCACAAAATGACACAGAGAAGGTAACATCTCACTGAGGACAGCCCGGCAGACTGGCAGGAATTGGCCAGCACAGCGCTCTGGGAGCTGAGCCCAGGACCGCGTGAAACAGAAGTTTTAGCTCCAGTTTGGGCCTGACTAGCCGCTGGCTGGAGAGACTCCAGATCAGCAGCAGCTGTGGCCGTTTCCAGATTTATCAACACATAGATATGAAGGAGAAAGTGAGAAGTCAGTGCAGTGTGGACTTTGGGACCAGTAGTTGGGAGAGCATCAGCTTTTTCCCCCAGGACGAGAAGTTGCTGAGACTCCTTGGCTCAGCCAGCGCCACGTGGCAGCTTCCGCTCCTGGACTGCAGAGTGTAGGGGGACCAAGTAACCAGTCTGAGAGGTAATCACTTTTGCTTTAACCTTCATGGATCTGGATTGCAATCTAGGGTGGGGGTCCTGGGGTGTGTGACCAGCTTGTCAGAGCATGTCGAGGCTTCAGAGAGGGCACCAAACTAATACCTTGGGCAGCTGAGAAAACCCCAGTGTTTGGGGCGAAAGCTCCCCTGTCTGGTGTCAGAGTCCTGCTGTGGCAAAAAGCCCAGGAATCAAGTGACTGAGGGGTTACATGACAACGCAAAGGAAACAAAGCAAACAGAAGAATCCAACATTACACTCCTATTTTGGAGACAAAAAGGAGCAAAGCATAGAACAGGAGGAAGACAGTGAAATCAGAACTGCTGCACCAAAAGCTTAAAAGGAAACTACAAGCTGGTTACAGGCCACAGAGGACCTTAAAAGCAGATAAGAGAAGTGGAGGAAAAATTGGGAAGAGAAATGAGAAAAATGCAAGAAAATTAAGAAATGAGAGTCAAAAGCCTGACTGAGGAAAATGACACCTAAAAAACAGACTAACTCAATTGCCAAAAGAGGCTCAAAAAGGCAATGAGGAGAGGAATGCCTTAAAAAGCCAAATTTGCCAGATGGAAAAAGAAGCTCAAAAGCTCAATGAGGAGAATCATTCACTCAGATTTAGAATGGAGCAAAGGGAAGCTAGTGACTTTATGAGAAATCATGATGATTGCAAACATATTCAAAACAACCAAAGAATAGAAGGCAATGTGAAATATCTCATGGGAAAAAACACTGACCTGGAAAATAGATCCAGGAGAAATAATTTAAAAATTATTGAACTACCTGAAAGCCATGATCAAAGAAAGAACATAAAAATCATCCTCCAAGAAATTATCAAGAAAATTTCCCTGATATTTTAGAACCAGAAGGCAAAATAGAGGTTGAAAGAATCTACTGATCACCCCCTAAAAAAGATTGCAAAACAAAAACTCTTTGGAATATTATAGCCAGTTTGTGGAATTCCCAGATCAAGGAGAGAATATTACAAGCAGCCAGGAAGAAACAATTTGAATATTGTGGAAGCACAATCAGGGTAACACATCATCTGGCAGCTTCTACACTGAGGGATGGAAGGGCCTGGAATATCAAATTCTGGAGGACAGAGGAGCTGGGATTAAATCCAAGAATCACCCACCCAGAAAAACTGAGTATCATGTTTCAGGGGAAAATATGGATATTCAGTGAAGTAGAGGTCTTTCAAGCATTCTTTTTTTTAAGCAATTGGCGTTAAGTAACTTGCTCAAGATTACATGGCTAGTTATTTCTGGGTGTGGTGATAAGTATCTGAGCCCAGATTTGACCCCCAGGTCATCCCGACACTGGAGCCGGGGCTCTTACTGAGCCACCTGGTCGCCCCTTCAAGCATTCTTCATCAAAAAACCAGAGTTGAATAGAAAATTTGACATTCAGATACAAGAAGCAAGAGAAGCACGAGAAGGTAAACAGGAAAAGAAATCATAAGCCACTAATCAAAATTGAACTATTAATATTCCTACATGGAAAAACAATAATTGTAACTGATGAAACTTTTCTAGGTATGAAAATAATTGAATGCAATAGAAATCTATCTATCTATCTATCTATCTATCTATCTATCTATCTATCTATC
>NW_027185715.1:6597066-6665817 GCF_028583685.1 Petaurus breviceps papuanus | reverse complement strand
ATCTATCTATCTATCTATCTATCTATCTATCTATCTATCTATCTATCTAGGTATAGAGGAGTATGAATACTTATGTGAATGTGTATATATATATATGTGTGTGTGTGTGTGTGTGTGTGTGTTGTGTGTGTGTGTGTGTGTTTACAAATATACATAGAGGGCACAGGACCAAGTTAATAGTAAGGGATTGTATTTAAAGGTTAAATTAAGAGGTGAGAGAGGAATATAATGAGAGGAGATGGAGAGAGACAGAATGGGGGTAAACTATCTCATATGGAAGAGGCAAAGGTAATATGGTTACAATGGAGGCGAATAATAGGAAGGCAAATGGGAATTGGTCAACCTTATTCTCATTGAATTTGGCTTGGTAGGGAATGACATACACACTAAATTAGTTATCTCACCATACAGGAGAATAGGCGGGAAGGGTATGAGAGGGGGGATGATGGAAAGGAGGGCAGGCTTGGTGGGGAGGGAAATTGGAAGCACTCACTTTTGAAAAGGGATGGGATTAAAGTAGAGAATAGATCAAGAGGGAGATGGGATAGGATGGAGGGAAATATAGTCAGTCTTTCTTACAATATATCTTCTATGTTAATGTTTTTCAAAAGCTCCATATGTGCAACCTATACTGAACTGCTTATCTTCCCAGTAAGGTTTGGTGACAAGGGAGTAAGGGAGTGGATCTGGAATTCAAAGTTTTAAAATCAAATGTTAAATATTATATATATATACATATATATACATATATAGTATTATTAATACTATTTTACAGGTAATTGGAAAATAAGATACAGGCACTGGGGCATAGAGATCTACCATGCCCTACTGGAAAAGTATGGGAGAAGATATGAGAGAGAGCAGATTGGAGGAGGGGATATTCTGTGGGATTGCTATTTTGGGGTGGTGGGTAGGGGAAAAACAGGGAGAAAATTTGCAACTCGAAATCTGGCAGAAATTAATGATGTAAATCAGAAATTTATAAAGCACTTGAAAATGAAGGAAAAAACACCTTCTATGAAAAAAAAAGAAAAGAAAACCTTTAAAAGCAGACTAGAGGCAGCTAGGTGTCACAGTCAATAGAGCACCAGTCTTGGAGTCAGGAAGACCTGAGATCAAATCTGGCTTTAGACACTTAAAAGTTAAGTAGTTTTGTGACCTAGGGCAAGTCATTTAACCCCATTAGCCTTACCTTCCTCCCCACCTAAAAAAGAATTTAAAAATTGACTAACCCCAATGGCAAAAGAGGTCCAACAATCCAATAAAGAGATTAATGCCTTAGAAAGCAGAATTGGATAAATGGAAAAAGGAGACCCAAAATCTCACTGAAGAAATTAATTCCTTAAAAATTGGAATGGAAGATAATGACTCTATGAGAAATCAAGAAATTATAAAACAAAACCAAAAAATTAAAAAGAAATTGAAGTCAATATGAAATATCTCATTAGCAACTTAAATTCATTAGAAATAGGCATTAAATACGCATTATTAAAATAGGCATAAATTAAATAGGCATTAAATTAAGAGGTGAGAGAGGAATACAATGAGAAGAGGAGAAAGGGAGATACAGAAGAGGGTAAATTATCTCATATAAAAGGGGCAAGTGAAAAATGTTACAACAGAGGGGAAGAACAGGAAGGAGAAAGGAAGTGGGTCAATCATACTCTCATTGAGTTTGCCTTAAGGAGAGGATTACATAGACACTAAATTGTGTATCTTACCCTAAAGGAAAGTAGGGGGAAGGGGATAAGAGGTAGAATTTTAGAATGGAGGGCAGATGGGGGAGAGGGTAGTTAGGGGTACAAACTTTTGAAAAGGGGCAGGGTCAAAGTAGAAAATAGTATAAGTGGGAGGTGGGATAGGATGGAGGGAAATATAGTTAGTCTTTCACAATATATCTACTATGGAAATGTTTTGTATAACTACATATGTGCAACCTATATTGAATTGCTTATCTTCCCAGTGGGGGGTGGGTGAGGAGGGAAGAAGGTCAAGAATCTGGAATCAAAGTTTTAAAAACAAATTTTAATATATATTACATGCAAGTAGGAAATAAGATATACAGGCACTGAGGTATAGAAATCCATCTTGCCATACTAGAAAGTTAGAGGGGGGATGAGGGAGGATATAAGAGAGTGCAGATTGGGGGAAGGTGTATTCAGTAGGCTTGCTATTTTGGGGTGGGGGTAAGGGAAAGAGGAGGAGAAAATTTGTAACTCAAAATCTTGTGGAAATGAATGTTGAAAACTAAAAACAAACAAAAGAAAGCAGTATGGTTAAAACATAAAAAATAGAGATTTATAGCATTTTTTCATATGACTATATATAGGTTTGATTTCCTCATCTAAAAACTGTTTGTTCATATCCTTTGAACATTTATTCATTGGGGAAAGACTCATATACTTATAAATTAGAATCAGTTCTCTTTATATTTGAATAACAAGACCTGTATCAGAAACACTGACCGCAAATATTGTTTTCTTGCTTTCTGCTTTCCTTCTAATCTTGGTTTTATTTGTCCGTGAACTTTTGAACTTAATCAAAATTATCCATTTTGCATTTCATAACGTTATCTATTTCTTGTTTGATCATAAGTTCTTCCCTCCTTCATAGATTTCATAAGTAAACTATTCCTTGCTCTTCTAATTTGCTTAAAGTATCATTCTTTATGTCTAAATCATGTCCCCATGTAGCTTCTGGAATATCACATTCCAAACCCTCTTAACCTTTAATACAGAAGCTGTTAAATCCTCTGTAATCCTGACTGTGAATGCTTGATATTTGAATTGTTTCTTTCTGTCTACTTATGGCATTTTCTCCTTGACCCTTTAATTCTGGTACTTTGGCTAAAATATTCCTTGGAGGTTTCATTTTGCAATCTTTTTCAGGAGGTGATTGGCAAATTCTTTCAATGATTATTTTACACTTTGGTTCTAGGATATGAGAGCAGTATTCCTTGATGGTTTCTTGAAAAATGCTTCCTGGACTCTTTTTTTGTTCCTGGCTTCATGTAGGCCAATAATTCTTATTTTATCTCACCTGAATCTATTCTCCAGGTTATTTGCTTTTATAACGGGGAATTTTACATTTTCTTCTATTTTTTTTTTCATTGTTTAAAATTTTGTTTGACTGATTTGTTCAGGCTTTTCTATTCTTTCTCATAGTTATTCCATAAAGTACAAGTACTGACAGTGCTGACAAATGATGATGATGATTATTTATATGTTTAAATTAGTTTAACTTTATTAGTTTATTCAATATATATTATATAATACCAGTATTTAAAATATTGATAAGTCAAAATGCACATATACATATGGAAATATATTGATGTTTATGTGTGTACTATGCATAACATCAATATTTACTTAAAGCAGGGCTTTTTCAACTTTTTCCAATCATGATCTCTTTTCACCCAAGGTATTTTTACACAACCCCAGCTACATAGGTATATAGCATAGTTATACAAATCAAACATTTACTAATAATAAATTATAAAGAAATTTATTTTGAAACAATTCTATCATTTATTTTATAATTTATTAAAATATTTTATTATTTATTAAAGATGAAAGCAAATTTGCATGTTAATGATATGGATGTGCTTATTTACTTTTACATAAAGAATTAAATCTTGGCAGAATATTTGATACTGTTGGATGGAAAGCATCTTCAACATTTTTTAGAAGTTGACTAATATTTTGATTTTATAATTGTCAATGCTGTGTTCAGAATCAAGGCTGAAATGAAGTCACATGGTATAACATGTGATTGTAAGTGCTGCCAGAAACACGTTGGATTCATTACACATTTGATTTTGAATAAATTTTTTGGTCAGTGGGCATTCAGAAACCTTTTACTGTTGCCACATTTTTTGCAATTCCCACATTTAGTTACTCCACCCCATCTGGGGTCACAACCCACAGTTTAAGAAGCACTGACTTAATGTACTCACATACTATAGATGAGTATTATGTATCTACACACAAAAACGTACATAAACCCATAGTTATATAAGAAAGTGATATATGTTTGTGAAATTAATGCTAAATGAATGGTATAGAAAAATAAAATTCATTGAAAAATTGAGTGTAGATATATCCTTGAAAAGGAGAATGGTCCAAGATTTGGTTATACATCTCCAACTATTAAATAACTCAAACTGTGTGATCCTGAGTATGTAAAACTCAACATTATTATGCTGAACTCATTATCTCTTTCCCAACCCAGTTCCTCTTCTTAACGTCTGTATTACAAGTGTACCAACATACTTACAAACACCAATTTGCACACAGTTTTGTATTCTACCCCTTATTCTCTACCTCAGGTATCCAATAAATTGCTAATAAATTGGCATATATGTCTCACTATAAATCTCAGTGTATACACATTGAAGTTGAGTTGGATAGATGTTCAGTGGACATTTAATCCAGAAAAAGAATTCCTTTGAAAACATAGGTTGCAAGTGATCATCTAGCTTTTATCTGAAGATCTCCAATTCAAGGTGCTTCATAGAATTTAACATTAAATGCAATAGATAAAGATGGACAAAAATAGAATAATGCATTTATTGTGGGAAGGGGATGTTGTTTTTATTCTCTTAAGCACATGGAAGATATTACTGAAGACAAGCTAGCTGTGCTTGATTATAGATTAGGAAGTTTCATAGAAATTATGACAGCTAAAATGACATCTAAAACAAGTAAGTAACTGTTAAATTATATACAGAAAATTCCAACTCAACAATAGACAAATGTTCTAAGCCTGTGAAAAAAATTACAAATAAAGAAAAAAAACATTTGTGAATAATCACTTAAAATGCTCATATTCCCCAACAATTATATATATGAAATAAAGGTTGTCACTTCATACCCATCATAAACAGTAAAAGCAATGTCACTGCACAAAATATAGAATAATCACTCATACCCTCTGACCCAATATTTCCATTGTTAAGAATGAGTACTAAAAGTAATACACACACACACACACACATATATATATATATAATTTTAATCTCTAACTACTCAAAGCTTTTTTTTAATAGCACAATTATTTACAACCAAGAAACTGAAAGTAACCTAAGTGTCTCACAATATGGAAATTCATAAGTAAGTTTTAGTATATTAATGTAATGGAATACTATAATGCAAATAAGTAAGACAAGCATGAAGAATATAAATAATTATGGAATGACTTTTATAAATTAATAAGAAGCAAAAATGTAGAACTCAAACAATAGAGTTCACATCAGTTATGACCATCCAAGAGGAAAAGTGAATGGAAATGGGCAAAGAATACTTGATGGAAAGCTATTTTAAGGACCTAAAAAATATGAAATTTGGTATTGAAATTAATTTATACCTGTATAAATATCTGTGAAGCAAATTACTTCTAAAATAATCTCCTACATCTTTTAATATCTCCATCTATGATATAATATGATATTCATATCAATAGATATAGGTATAAGAAAAAAAAAAGCTCCATCTCAGATGTGCATTGGTAATGATGTCCTAGATTCCTAACTTCACAGGGATTCTAGGACAATGGCTGGTCAGGAGACAAGGTGACATTTATTGTTTCCATTCCCAGTTCTGTTTTGGGTTTTTGACTTGTAAAACTAGCTGAGGGGGTGGTAAGAAGACAGAAGGAAGTTTATAAAACCATAGATATATTTATATATTTGTTATTTACTGCATAGAGCTAGGGGTTTGCTCTCATATGCCAGTGTTAAGTAGGCTCTAAGACATTTCTTATGTGAGCTGAAATTATCAAATAGCACCTTCCCCCCAACTCCCCCCCCAAAGAAGAAAGATGCTATTATTTGTCCATGGCTTAAATATCTTAAACTTAATATTTTACCCTTCTTAAGGAAAACTTAAAAATCACCTTTTCCTACCATTATTCCTTCAAAATTTTCACTGATATTCAAAATGACTAAAGAAAAAAATATATAAACAAAATATTGTCTGATAGTGAAATACTTTGCCACTAATTTCTGGGAAGGACTGTGTAATGGGAATGTAAATTTGAAGATCTTCCCTTCCCCTAGGCTAAAGTGGAGCCTGGGGTTTTGTTTATCAACTTGTTTTTCAGTGGATACTTTTTGATTAGCCAGTGGGTCCAAAAGGTTATTACATTCTCTGAGCCAGGAGAAGGCTATATAAGCCCTGATGTGTAGCTTTGTTTTTGGTGCTCACTTTGAGAAGTGTTCTGTGATTTGATATGGATTCTGGGAAGCTGTTGTCCAGATCCCCCCGGCTTTGAAAAACCCAGATGTTGAAACCCAGATGTTGATTTAGTATGGATGTAATGGCTGGACAGTTTGGAAAGCTGTCTACTTGATCTGTTTCTTCTTGATAATTCTGCCTGTATACTTTGAAGTTCGTGGTGCTGACCTTTTTCCCCTGAATGAGGTAAACGACATATGTTTGACTGATTAAAGCTTGTTAACCCATTTTGAGTTGCTTTCCTTTATCAAAGCAGATCCAGGAACCTGTGGTAGCAGCAAACCCTGAGGACGCTTGGGGTGCTTGCTGCTACAGCCTGTTTCAAAGTAATTCCTTTGCTGAGACTTGGTAGACCTTGGGAGAAATCAAACAAATATGGTAATTGTTAGTGTGTACATGGAATATTTGTATATTTTCACCAATCTCAAACTTTCATCCTTCCTACTCAGAAATGTTTCTCCATGCATCATAGAACAATTGAGTCATTAAGTCCTTCCAAAAATAACAATGGACATGATGCTGCCATAAACAATTTTTTCTTGAATTTTTATCAGGGCTGAGCAAAATTATTGTGCAGATGGCAAGGCCTAATAGAAAGAAAACCCCTACCACAAGGCCTCCTTTTTGTTTTTATTTTTTTGTTTGTTTGTTTGTTTACTGTTTTTCTAGGTTTGATTCCAACCTGTGTTTTCATTGGTTTTGGGAATTTAGGATGAGGAACCTCCCTCTCTTCCAATGTAGATTAGTGACTCCTCTGCTCCTTAATCTTAGAGAATATGCTCAGGGACTTCAAGTGATTGTTCAGGCTCACACAATCAGTATGAATCATAAGTGGGACTTGAACTCTGATCTTAATAATTCAAGCCAGATCTCTTTCCCCTACACCCACATTTCTCTCACCTTGAAAATTACAGGTCCTTAAAAATTTTTGATGACTTGAATTGCATTTAAGATCTGTCTTCCTGCTAGTTTTATGTTTGCTTTAGAAGCAATAAGAAGCCTTGTCTTTAGTAATCAAATTTTAGGCAGCTTTGTAAATGACTTACTGAATAGCTTCTGAGTTTTTCCCTTTGTTCTTTAGTTTTAGGGGGTAGGATAAGAGTGTAATGGAATTCCTTGTACGGTATATGTGACTTTCAGTTGATCAATGTATGATTCTCACATTTCCTCCTTCCTGGGTAGTTGTGAAGATATGTCAGTATTCTAAAAGCAATTCCAAAATTTATCCTGGAGGTAAGTATCCTTGTCCGTATGAATATAGTATGAACATTATAAATGTATAAGGGCAAGAAAACTCATCCAAATATCCCCCTTTTTCTAGACCATTCAGTATTTTTGGAAGGCAAATGTGGTATGCATAAAATTGGACATAAATGGCAGCGATGATTTAGTCAAGATATCAACTGTCTCAAGACAAAAAAAAATGAAGGCAATTTTACTGAGATTATTCAAGTCTTGACCACATTTTTACTTTAAATAGCTGTGTTTTCTAAATAAAAGTGATTTGAGGCTGAATTACTTAGGTAATGGCCTCTTATTTCCACTCCTCAGTGCATGTACAGGAATAGCCTTAGGGTTAAGTATTGGAATGACTCATTGAGGTGGTGAATATATTCCAGAACTCCAAAAGCAGAATAGAATTTCATGTGCCTAGAATAGTTGAGATGAAGTTTCCCTGAAGAAAGTAAAATGATCTAGAGGTCACCTCTAGGTCTTTTCTGATTCTAAAATTCTATTGTATAATGGTATACTAGCTTATAGGATTTGATAGTCTCTTAATACGGTTTTTACCTCAAGCAGAATTAACATTTAGAAATACACTAATCAGTTTATTAAGATATTGCTAACATTGAAAATTGATTTCCTATTAAATAATTTCCTGTTTTCCTTTCTTCATTAATGATAGTTTTCCTTCCTTAAGGATATTAATATGAGAACAATAACAATCCTTCTTATTTTCCAAAATAAAAGAATTTTTGCTAACTCTGTATAATAGGTCATCCTTATTTATATCTCCACTTAAAAAAAAATTCTTTAAATGAGTTCTTGCTTGTCCCTACGCTGATTCCCGTTCTTCCTCTGGCTTTCTACTGAAATGTTTGCAAAAGAAATCTAAGTTCATGACTTGGGCATTGTTCCCATTTCTTTGCAGTTAGTGGTTTAGTTAAGGAAAATCTATATGACAAAAGCTTACAAGCTTTTTGCTGGTCTATGTATAATTCATAAGCCTAATTGTCCTCTGACTATTCCTCATATCCATCACTGCCTCTCTTAGATGGCTTTCATCTGGTTCTCTTCTGTTTTCTTTCCTCATAAATTAGGTAGCTCAAATTTGGGCTGTGAATGCCCAAATTACAAACAGTCCCATTGTTCTCAGAAGCCTATTTTAAAACAACAGCTGAATGAAATAAACTATTTGTTGACTTAATGTGAGGACTAAGTGCATCTTCATCTGAAGGACATTTTATGGGAGGCCTACATGTGTTGCTAGGCTATCAATTATACATATGAATCTCCATCTTTAAACTTTTAAGAGATGAACTTAGTAAAGGAAAGAGTTCAGAAAACAAGCTGTGATAGACTTCCTACAAAGTAAGGGGTCTGCTGACTCAGCCATAATCCATGACCCTTCCTTATATGGTTTTGTCTAATGCCTTTTTAGCTAATACACAAAGGGAATCCCTTTAAATAGGTTGAGGGAATCACAAAGTCACTTTACTCTTTTCAGCCTCAGCAAGTATAATGAAATAAATTGAGACCATATAAGCAATATTTCATTTCAAACCTTTAATAACTTGATATTGTTTTCAATTTCTATGGCCAGACCAGAGTTAAATTTGATCTATGTATGGTCCAAGAGGGGTGCACAGTGGAAAGGGAAACAACTCCTTTTTTTTTTTTAGAAAATGCCTTCTTTACCACATCTTGCTCTATAACAAATAAATTAATGCCCCCCAAAATTCATGATGATATTAATGTTTCTTTAATCCATGCTTAATGCCTTTTAATTCTTTTGAAAAAATTAGGTTAGCATCATTAAGCTAGAGGAATATATTACTTGAATGAGACCTCTACTTAATTAAAAAAAATGTGCTAAACTTAAATCAGCTGATGGAGAAGGAACGATTTGAAGGAAGATTTTTTTCTTTGTTTTTTAAAAGTGATTTTCCTTTAGCTCAGACAACAGAAACAACTCTGTGTATGCATGCACAGACATAGACACATATGTTTCTATGTATATGCATGTATATGTGTATGTATATTTGTAGTTCGATCACAGCTTCTTTTGGTCTTTTATTTTTCGTAATTACATGTAAAAATATTTTTTAACTGTCATTTAAAAAATGAGTTCAAAATTCTCTCCATCCCCTGCTGCCAACTTGAGATGGTAAGCCAATTGATTAAAATTATATATTTGCAATCATGTGAAACATATCTTCATATAGTCATGTGAAAGAAAACATAGACTAAACATTCACACAGAGTGAAAAATTGTATACTTTGATCTGCACTCACACTCCATCACTTCTTTTTATAGAGGTGGATAGCATTTTTCATAGAGTCCCTGGACATTGTCTTGGATAATTGTATTGCCGAGAATAAGTCATTCACAGTTGATCATCATATATTATTGCTGTTATGATGTACAATGTTTGCTTGGTTCTGCTCACTTCACTTTGTATCAGTTCATTTATCTTTTCAGGTTTTAATGAAATCATCCTTGTCATAATTTCTTTTTTAAAATTTATTTATTTATAGTTTTGATGCTCACTTTTATAAGATTTTAATTTCTAAATCTCCCCCACCCTGCCCAATATGGCATGCAATCTGATATAGGCTATATATGTACAATCATATTAAACATATTTTGGCATTAGTCATGGTGTAAAAGAAAATCAGAACAAAAGAGAAAAAAACATAAGAAAGAAAAAAAGAGAAAACGGTATACTTCCATCTGCATTCAATTTGTATAATTCTTTCTCTGTATATGGATAGCATTTTCCATCATCAGTCTTCTGGAATTATCATTACATTGCTGGGAAAACCTGAGAAAGTCTTTCAATGTTTGTCATCACACAATGTGGCTGTTACTGTGAGAAATGTTCTTCTGGTTCTGCTTATTTCACTCAGCATCAGTTCATGTAAATCTTTCCAGGATTTTCTGAAATCTGCCTGTTCACCATTTATTATGGAATAGTAGTATTCCATTCCATTCATATGCCACGACTCATTCACCATTCCTCAACAGATGGGTATCCCATCAATTTCCAATTCTATGCCACTACAAAATGATGTTCATCATTTCTTATACCACGATAGAATTCCATTACCATCATATACCACAAGTTCAGTCATTTCCCAACTGCTCAATTTCCAATTCTTTGTTACCACAAAAAGAGCTGCTATAAAATATTTTTGTAGAAATTGTTCCTCCCTTCCCTCATTTTTAATTTATTTGGGATACAGAATTATTAATGGTATCATTGCATTGAAGGATATGCATAGTTTTATAACCCTTTGGACATAGTCCTCAATTGTTTTCCAGAATGGGTAGATTAGTTCACAATTTCACCTAAAATGCATGTCCCAGGTTTCCTAAATCCCCTCTGTTACACCTTTGACATCATTATTGTGTCTTGATGATGCCTGTCATTGACTTTCTTCTGAATTACCAAAAAAAATGTTTTTCTTCTCCAATTTACGTAGTATCAAAGGCTAACATATAATTGTACCTGTAATTCGGCAGCAAGATAATGGAGTTACAGAGCTTCATTTTCTAAAAATTTTGACTTCTTGACAGGGTCCATGCAAACATACTAAAATAACAAAATAGGAAGAATTCCTCAGAATTCCATGCTGGCCATCCCTATTATCTAACTTTTATCATTTTGCCAACTTATCCTATATAGTAGTCACAAAAATATGAAGCTAATCAGAACACGTTTCAGGTGGAATTGTCAAAAAGCTATTATGTGGAAACTAATTAACATTTTATTGGTGTGTGCAAAAGTACACAGTTCAAAAAAATAAAATGATTTTTTTTTGCTAAAAATACCTTGCAATTGTATCAAAGGTATGATAAAAAGAAATTTCCATTTTTTAAAAGTCACATCCAAATGCTTCATTACTGCACACTACATTATTTGACTGTGCTATTTATCTGTCTTTTTATCTATATCAAGAGTTCTTAAATTAAATACATTATGAAGGTAGTCAGTCAATAATTTTTTAATGACCTACTTTTGCTGGATGTTGTACTAGGTATTGGTGATATAAAGAAAGGCCAAAGACAGACCCTACTCTTAAAGAACTCATAGTCTAATGCTAGAAACAGCATACCAATACCTATATATAAACAAGAGAGATAGGAAAAATTAGAGATAATAGAGTGAAAAGTAGTAGCATTAAGTTATTTAGCATTAATAGGTAGTAGCCTTAGGCTATTAGCATTAGTTTCAATATGTAATGTTATTATTCATGGAGAAGGTGTCTTTATGTGATACTACACTCTTTGATCCCATGAAGAGGAATTGATAACTATTTCAGCAAGCAGTTCTAAGGGCCATGGTGTCAATAGAGAGGTAAATCATGGACAAAGTAATTATATCTGGAGTGACTTTCTGCATGTAATCAAGTTGAAACTAAACTTGTTAGTATGTCAGTTTTAGAAGTCATTAACTTCACAAGGCTTTAGGCGACAAATTTGTAGCTTTTCTTTCTTTTTTTATTTGCTAGGGCAATTGGGGTTAAGTGACTTGCCCAAGGTCATATGGTTAGTTTTTGTGTTGTGTCTGAGAACGGATTTTAACTCAGGTCCTCTTGACTTCAGGGCTGGTGATCTATTCACTGTGCCACGTAGCACTAGCTTTTCTATAAAAGTTTTGTCTCTCAACTCAGTAGTTGGCCTGTTTTAATTCTGAAGGTCATAATGTCTGATTTCCAGAAAATAATCTTCAGATGGGAAGATTTGGAGAAAGTTGAAATCCATTTTTCTTATGTTTAGAATATAGAATTTTTTTTAAAATGTAATCAGCAATCAAAAGCCTCTCAGAAGCGACAGTAAGATGCCCAACACAGATCTGCTGTGGTCAAAGGTATCTGTTTGGTCAGGGATGGCATATTGTTGCTTGTCCCTGTGACTGCAATAAAATGAAGGAGATCAAGCAGTTTAGCCATCTACCAGAGGATTCTTTCAGCAAAAGACTCTTCTTCCTTTCTTTATATTTTGGCAACATTATAAATATATCTTCATCCACATCCAATCTATTTAATATGCTGAGAGAAAAGAAGTTTGTAAGCCCATTTTATGTGTTAATCTAGAATATGTATTGACTACCACTACTTTGCCATGCTTCAGTCAAGTGGGGCTACTTCTTTTACATAAATAAACTGTGTTTTTCCGATCTCCCATGTTTGTACAACCTACTCTGCACTCAGATTGTTGCGATTTTCCCTCTAACTGTTGAAATCCTACCCACCTTTCAAAACTCCTATCAAACATCTCTTCTTCCAAGAAGGCTTCTCTGATCAAACTCTCTCCAATTGGATATGCCCTCTGAACTCCAGCTTATTTTGACTACTGATAGTATTGAAAACATTCTACTCTGTGCTATACTGTAGTTCTTTATGTGTGCACTATATTTTAAAAAAATCTTTGTGTCCTATACAGTGACTAACTTTATACATGGTACTTAAATAGTTAATATTTACTAGAAGAAATTAATGGGACAAAGGAAACTTTGATGGAAAGTCAACACAGTTCAATAGCCAGAGTCCCAGGCTTAGAGCAAGGAATAAAAGTACATTTCTGATACTTGCTGAAGGCATGACCATGATCAAGCCATTTACCTTCCTCAAGCCTCAGTTTTCTCATCTGTAAAATGATTATAATAACCAATAACTACTTCACAGGGTTGTAATAATGTTCAAATTAAACTATGTTTGTCAAGTGCTTTTTAAACCTTAAACAATTATACAAATGTCAGTTTATCATTTTATTATTATGATTATGATTAGAAACAAAGGAGTTCCTTCAAGATAATTTATAGGCAGCATGGTCCAAGGAAATAGTACTTTTCATTTCTCACCATTTCCTATGGGCTCAGTTTTTCTAGTCCCTAGCATTAGAAATATCTCAAACTACATAAGAGATTTTGAGGACTCATCATAAATGTATCAAATAGTGCTTCATATAGCAAGGACATGTGGTTTCATTATGGGCTTTAGGTATTGTGGCCAAAAAATTAAACCTCCCAAGGCCCACCTAGTGATGAATCTCTAGGAACTTTGATGGACTGATTTTGTTATTATGAAAACTATTGCCAGGCCATACTCAACACCTTTCCAGTTTGAACCTACCAGTGTTTGAAGATTAGGACATGCCTTAGAGAATTTAGGCTTACCAACTTTGGGTCTAATTGGGTCCACCAGTATTAAGTGATTTTTTTTTCCTCAAAGATAACAGTTTGCATTAACTATTGGCAACTACTGAGTTTAGCATACGGGTGTCCTAGTCCCCTGGTTTTGAGACCCCTTTTATTCCACAATCTTCACCAATCAGTTCTGACTTCCTCTACTCACAAATGTCCTGTTCAATATACTAGCAGGTCTGTTTTTTACTAGAAGAACTCTAGAATTCAGAGGTTGGTTAATTTCTCACATAACTGATCCAAGACTGAGAAGTTGGAACAGGTAGCAAAATACTGGGAAAATCATGCCAGCCTGGCTGGATGTTATTGTCACATTTAATACCTATTGCCTGGTCACTACTCTGCTAATTTATAAGAATATAAGTCCAGTTTGGAGCTCAGATATTATACTAAATATTTGAGAACTTTTTGGTCTATGAGTAATCTTCCTCTGCAAGAGAAGTCAGAAAATGTTCCCTCTGAAGTTAATGATTCTACCTATATACAGAAATTTTGTTACTGTGCACCATGTTGACCTGGCTCTGCTTAACTTGCTTTGCATGAGTTCATTTAAACCTTTCCAGGTTTTTCTGAAATAATTCTTCTAACCACTACATAGAGCACAATAGAATTCCATTACAACAATATGCCACGATTTGTTCAGTCATTCCCCAATTGGTGGACATCCCTGAAATGTCCAATTTTGCTATCACAAAAAGAGCTGCTATAAACATTTTTGATACAAATAGGTCCTTCCCCCCTTTTAATATCTTTCAGATATAAATCTAGTAGTGTTATTGCTGCATCAAAAGGTTTCCACAGTTTTATAGCTTTTTAATCATAGTTCCAAATTGCTTCCTAGCATGGTTGGATCAGATCACAACTCCACCAGCAGTGCATGAGTGTCCCAATTTTCCTACATCCCCTCTATCACAGTTTCTACATCATCATGCCTTGACTATATTCTGATTTATTCCCTCCCCAAAAAGTTATTTTCCTTCTCCAACTTGGGGGATGTAAAAGGCTGGCATTTAAAGAACCCATAATTCTGTGGCAATATGATAATTACAAAGAGCTGCATTTTGTAAAAACATTGACTTCTTGACAGGGTTCAACTTGATGTCTGTCTCACTGACTCAGCATTTATCAGAGTCTTAATTTTGTACTAGGCTCATTTTATTTTATTGGCCAAGGTGGTGGAAGTCTTCTCAAATTTATAGAAGTTCAACCTTAATCATCTTGGGATGTGTCTCTATCTCTTGACCCATTTTCTCCTCTACAATTGTAGTAAATAATGATTTAGGTAAGCAGTCAGAACGTAATTCTAAATCAGTTCTTCGACAATGCACAACAGAAGAATTAATAGTTTATCTCCAAAACAGTATGGAGCTATTGGAGTTTTTTTGTGTTCGTTGTTAATATAAACTTTTATATAGTTAAACTGCAACATACATGGTTTAATACAACAACAACAAAAAACATTTTAAATCAAGGGAAAAGCATTAAACTGAGTAATAAATATTCAAAACAAAATATTTCCATTGGAAATGTGTTAGGATGAATAAAGTACTTAGTTACCATCTTACTGCAAATTTCTTACGTGTTACTAGCCTACAGACATGTTTTCTGTAATCATGCAGATGTGAATAGAACTTTGAATGATTAAATGAAAAGTCCATTTACTGCAGACACTCATTTCATAAGGTAGCCAATTTGGCTTAGAAAACAAACTATTCAAGAAATAATCCATGTATTTTTGCTCATTTTAGGAATGATGAACCTTTAGCTACTCCTTCCTAATAATACCAGCTCTCTGGAGGAATTGGCAAATGTTCTTTCTCTGGTCACCTTGAAGCTGGATAACCTCACCCTATTCAGGATGTTCAATCACAGTACCATTACAAGCACATTTCTTTTAGAAAGCTTTTATAAATTTCGTTTTCTCATAATTATCTTTAGTTCCTTGAAGAATAGTGTCTCTCTGCCCTTTGTTGTTGGATTCTTATATTAATGTAATCCTCAGGCTCTCCTTGAAGTAAGTCATTACCCTTACTTGCATCAGCAAAGAGGTCAAAAGACCAGAGGTTCTGGATAGTGGACATGAGATATTAGGGAGGCACTGGTTAGGGGCATGTCCTGGAGAACTCTGTGTCAGAAACTGTAGGGTCCAGGAAGGGGGAGAAAACTAAAGACAAGAAGACAGCCAGGATGGCGGCCTGAAGTTGAACAGATACAGTGTAATGGGAATGTAAAGGGAATATAAATTTAAGATCTTCCCTGCCCCTAGGTCCTTGGATAGCCTTAAGTGCACCTGGAGCTTGTGTTGGGAGGCTTATTTTTCAGGAGATACTTTTTGATTGGATAATGGGTCAAGAGGGTTGTTACATTCTCTGAGCCAGGTGAAGGCTATATAAACCCTGATGTAAGACTTTGTTTTGGGGCTTCCTTTGAGAAGTGTTGTGTGATTTGACCAGATGAGATTCTGGGCAGCAGTTGAGAGCCCCCAGGCTTTGAAAATCCAGATGTTGATGCTTCCCTCTCTGTTAGCTGACTAGGTATGGATGTAAAGTTTGGACAGTTGGAGGTCTGTCTGCTTGATCTGTTTGTTTCTCTGTCTTATAATTTCTGCTTGTAACCTGTCTGTAATACTCTGAAGTTCGGGGTGCTGACTTTTTCCCCTGAACTAGCTGTGACCTTTTGTTTGATTGATTAAAACAAGATCATTGACCCATTTTGAGTTGCTTCCCTTTAGAAAAGCAGATCTAAGAACCTGTGTTGGCAGCCACCCTGGGGACACTGGGGTGCTTGCTGCTACAGGCAGTTGGAGGGCCAGAATGGAGGCAGAGGCAAGAAGTAGAGGAGATAGAAAGGAAGAGATAGATTTTTGGAATTAGATGTTCTTGAATATCTTAGTGATATAATCAGACCTCGGATTCAGAGATGCCATGTGAATGATTAATCAGAAACCAGAGTGAGTAGAGGGCAGGAACACCAAGTCATTGGTCATCTATGGCAATTGTCCAGAGGAGTCATGGTGAAAGCCTAACTAAGAATGTGGACTTGTGAAAGAAGAGAAGTGAGGAGAGTGAAGGATGTTATGGACTTTGTGGATATTGCAGAATTGCAAAGAGTTGGCAATTTATTAGCTATAGAAAGTGAGGGAAAAGAGAGTCAACAAGGATGACTGTGATGTTGTGAGCTGTTGTGACTATAAGGATGGTGTTGCCTTCAACAGAAAGTGTGAAGTTAGAGGGGAAAGTTTTGGGAAAGGAGAAAAAAAATCTCTTTCAACAGTCAAATTTGAAATGCCTACAGGATCTCCAGGTGGAAATGTTCCATAAGCAGCTGGTGATGTTGAACTGCAGCTCAAGAACAGGCTGAATATAGAAATCTGAAAGTCACCTGGGTACAGATGATAGTTGAACACACAAGAGTCTACATATCCCCAAGAGAAAAGAAAAGAATGGGCAGGACATAGCCTACGTTTCAACAAAGAAGACATGAGAGTAGCTAGGCATATTAAGAGAACAATCAGGGGAGAACAGGGATGAAAATGCAAAAGAGAGAGACTATCCAAAAGTAAACACTTACAAATGCTACAGAAAAATAAAAAAAACAATGTAAAAGTTAGATGAAACCATTCAATTTGATAATTAAGATTTGATTGTTGGTAATAACGGGAAGAGCAGTTTCAGTTGAGCAATGGGGTAAGGCTAGACTACAAGGAGTGGAAAGTAAACAAGATGAGAGGAAACTGAGGCAATCAATGTTAATAACTTTCCATGGCCTTTTTTCTTCCCAAAAGGAATTCCTGGTCCTTAATCCTCCAAAAAGCTATACAAAATTGAAAATAACATTTTTCTCTTTTCTTCTCACAATTCTGGATGCTTCTTTTTCTGTGGATAATGAGACTCTTGGAGCTATAATCATCCACACAATCTTATAATATATACCCATATTCAGACCACATCTATTAACAGGGGATGGATGGTCCTTTTGACCATACTAGGATGGCTGCTGAACTCTTACAGCTTTATGTTAACCTGTTCTCAAATGCCAGCATTCCTTCTGTCATAGCAGCTATAAAAGAAATTCTTATTCTGAATAGAAAAAGCAGATAAAGAAAGCAACTTATTGTCCTGTAATTTCTTTTAGGTGAGCCAATTAAAGAAAGTTCTACTGCGTGGAGGGTACTTAACCTACTAAATGTCTAAATTTATCAACAGGGGTGATGAGGTGAATCTGCTTTGACACAACTATCAACAATTAGTGGCTTGTCTATATTCACACTTAGGGTAGGCTCTAAATGGCATTAAGCAAGAGAATTTACATTTTAGACTTTGGAAAATGTACAGTAATTTTTGCCAAACTATATAAAGGACCATTTATTTCAACATTCCTTTGCAAAACTGGACATTTATAAAGGAAATCTGGGGATAGAAAGTAGGCTGAAATAATTGGTCATTGTTACCATAATGCAGAGATGTTATGACAATAGAATGATATCTTCCTATTTTACAAACTTTTTCATTAACTCTTCAAGATAAATATGGAATAGTAGTTTGAGTACCTCCAGGAAGACCAAAATTGAAGTCTTGCCTCTGAAATATATTATCTGTGTATCTCTGGAGAAATTATTTAATCTCTTAATAGTCCATGAAATTCTCTCAGATAAGTGTTCTTAATGTGTGTGTGTGTGTGTGTGTGTGTGTGTGTGTGTGTGTTTGTGTGTGTATGGGCTGGATCCTTCTGAAAGTCTGGTGAACCCTAAAACATTCTTCTCAGGATAATGTTTTTAAATGCATAAAACCAAACACAAAATTTAAAAAGATCATATGTAAGCATATCAAAATGTTTTTTTTTGTTTGTTTAAATTCATAGACACCAGGTTTAAAAAAATCCCTATGCTACTTGAGCCTCATTTTGAAGGAAAAGAGGACTCTATGAGGCAGACTCAGAGAGGTATTGTATACTAGGCAGGTGGGATACTCAATGCAAAAACTCAGAAATGGGAGATGGAGTATTGTATGTGAGAAACAGAAAGAAGGTGAATTTGGTTAGACTTGCAGATTGGGGGTGGGAAGGCATTGACATCCAAAAATGCTGCAGAGATTGGTGAAGCCAGGTTGTATATGATATTTTTTAAGAGAGACTTTATTCTTCTTCCTTTTCTTTTTGGAGGGCAATTGAGGTTAAGTGACTTGCCCAAAATCACATGTCTAGCAAGTGTGTTAAGTGTCCGAGGTCGTATTTGAACTCAGGTCCTCCTGACTTCAGGGCCAGTGCTCTATTAACTGCACCATCTAGCCATCCCTGTGTATGATTTTAAAAGCTAAATGCAGACAATTTTATCATAGAGGAAATAAAAATTATTTGGAAATGCATATCTATCTATGTAGATATGTGTATATGATTAGTTTGTATACATTTTTATATGTATATATATATAAGATTTGTAAGATATATTTAGCTCTATGTAGAGATATATAGAGTTAATTCTATCTATATATTGACATACATATGCACACATCCGTTTGAAAGTATATACATTTTCATTACCAAGGCTTTCTACATAGGGGAAAAAAGATCTGTTGTGGTTGTTGTCCAGCAAAAAAATAGCAAATTGGTAAATTGTCCTTGTACTAATGCTTCCCAACTTGATGGTTTATTTACTTAACTATAGTTATTAGGAGCTCTTAGCCTATCAAAAGGGCATATTGTTTTAAAGTGTACATGAATTAGCCTTGGGGACAAAAGCATAAACATTATCACAATTTGTCATTTTGCCAGAAACAACAAACAGCATTTTAATGAGTTAAAAGCCTTTAATGAAGGCAACAGTTAAATAAAGAAAACATTAGCATCTGATATAGACACAAGTGATACTATCTCCAGGGAACAAACATTTCTTTTCTCCCTCTTGTGAGATCTCTAGCGATCCCTTTTTTAGACTAGAGAACATATACATTCAAATTTTACTTTCTCTATTCATTGTTTGCTTGTTTTCCCTGTACATCCATGTTCATGCATGTTGGAAGGAACACTTAGACTCCTGGAAAGCTCAGAGAATCATAGAATTGCTGATGTGCAAAATGGAAGGACATTTACTCCAGTTATAGGCAAAAGCAATCACACTATAACATCAAGGAAGACCCTAAAAAGACGTCATGCAACTTTGGTTTGGACAGAGACAATTATAAGGTGTGTTGCTGTTGTCATGTCATCCTCTCACAGCAATTTTAAAGTCAATTTCATTGTTCCTTGTATGAGTGTCATTGGGTCACTTCCAAAAGCCCAATTTTCTTCAACAGCTTGGTGAAAGGATAGTGTAAAAATTGACCCTAATGTCATTTCAAGCTGAGGAACCTGACTGAGGTAGTGGCCATTACCACTGAAGACACCCCTTGTACATTTGCATGGCTTTATTATTTAGAAAGTCTTTCCTGACATTAAGGCTCTTAAATTGACACTCATTGATTCTGATTCTCTTCTCTAAGGCAAAAAAGAAAATATAATTCCACTTGTAGGGTACTAAAAATTCTTTTTACAAGGTACCTGGGACAGGAAAAAAAAGTGACATGAGTTTGAAAAGATGAAGACTTTTTCAGATGAACCATCCATAGTTTGCCTGATCGATCTTCTCTCCCACACCATTCCAACCTGGCCTTCTCCTTATCTACAATTTCTTTCAGACTGCAACTTCTACATATTGGCACTGGACCCAAATATAACCCTTCCTGGGATGTTGTGGGCAATCACTGACACACTTGTAGAGATATTTTATATATGGGGGTTTATTCAGGTGCCATTATAAAAATTCCTCCTGGAGTCCTCACCTGGAGAGAATTGTTTTCCATCTTAGAAAATAAGCCATAAACTCTGACAATAGTCTTCATGTAGTTTTTCCTATCCTTTCAATCTTCTGCCTCTGGTAAAGGTCGGCAAAGGACAGATACAGAGGTCTTGGGTTGCTATGATAAAGTGACACAATCATTTCAGTAGTTCAGTCATTTAATATCTATTTTATTGATTCTGGACAAGCAATGCCTCCATTAATAATATGACCTGCTCTTCCTCTTGGTAATTTTATTCTCATGGAATCTATCAGTGTCCTTGGCATTCAAAGAAGACTCTTCTGGCAGTCATGTGATTCATGTATGTGCTTGTGGCTTAAAAATATATTATTAGCAAATCTTTGTGTACTGGAGACCCTGAGCCTTCCCCGCCCCCCCATAGTGTCTACATTTGCAATGGAGACATATTGTGCTGTTCTATTTTAAAAATATATATTCAAGAGAAATTTAATTAATTTTTCCCAAAAGTGAACTTTCCCCCATATGCTTGAATTGCAATTTTTGCTACAGTCTAACATTTTAACCTGTCATTAAAATCAATTAACTAATCCACCAGAATTTATTAATCACCTACTATACACTATGTTAGGCATTGTGTAGGCTAGATGCTGAGGGTACAAACACAGAAGAAATAATTTCTGCCTTCTCTCAAGAAACTTAATTTCTATTGAGTAACAGAGTATGTGTATACAGCATAAATATATACCAAAAATACAAAGTAAAACTCAGGTAGTTAAACGTAGGCTAGTTAGGGAAGGATAACAGCAGCTGGGAAGGTGGGTGGACTTTGTATAAAAAGTCACTGGAGCTCACTTGTATAGAAGTGAGGGATTCCATGAGATGTAAATGAATAGGGATTGCATTTTAGCCATAAGGGACAGCTAGCACAAAGTTGGGGTCATGAGAGAGGGAACACTCTATATAACTGAGAGCATACTTATTTGTCTGAACACAATGGACGAGAAGGATAGTAGTATATAATAAGACTGGAAAGATGATTTAAGGACAGATTATGATGAATTTTAAACAGAAGAGTTAATATTTTATTTAATTGGAAGGCACTGTATTTTTTTTTTAAGCAATCGGGGTTAAGTAACTTGCTCAAGGTTACACGGCCAGTTATTATTTCTGGGTGTGGTGCTGAGTGTCTGAGCCCGGGATTCGATCTCCAGGTCAGTCTGACACTGGAGCCGGTGCTCTTACTCGCTGTGCTACCTGGCCGCCCCCGAAGGCACTGTATTTTAATGAGTATGCAAGTAAATGATAGCCAGTGGAATGAATTTTGGCTGTTTTGTCCCCCACACCTGGAGTGTACATATAGTCAGACAACCCAGAAATCAGGAATTTCCTCATTAATCCTCAGCTGCTTTTATATTCTGGCACTTAGAAATAATCTTTCTTTCTCCCTGACCTTCATTTCTCGTTCCTTCATAGGCATTCAGAGTAAACTCTCATTTCCCAGTCTAGACTATATCCCACTGCCTCCCTACACTGGTGATAGAGTAGTCTCTTATTAATGATGCACCAACTATTTATCCAAAATCTCTCTAGGAGTGGCTCAGTGCTACCTTTGATTGGGGTGCATTGGAGTCATTAGCCATGGGCTACCCACATATTATAAAGGAATGGGGTCACATGATAATGCTCTTCCCCTTTTTCATCTGTTTTTCTCCCATCAATGCTATCCCTATTTGGCAATGTTATTCTTTGGGAATGACTCCTTCTCTCTTTTGCCTTGCACATGTTCAAATATGTGCTTAAGGAAAAAATTATTTGAGCAGCTATAGAGGAGATATTGGAGTGGGGAGTGACCTGAGGCAGGAAGATCAATTAGGAGACCACTGAGGAGAGGTGATAAAGTTTTGTATTAATATAATAGCTTTGTGCACAGAGGAAGAGGTTAGATGTGAGAATTGTGAAGGTAGAAATTTAGAATTTTGCCAATTATTCATCAGAAGTGGAAAATCACAAGTCAACGATGACATCAAGTTAACAATATGAGAGACTGAAATAATATTGCTACTCTTGACAAAAAGTGAAGAGGATTCTATTTTGGGGAAAAGAACGAGATATCTTTAGGACATGTTGAGTTTGAGCTATTTCTATATATGATGTTATAGATGCTTTCTGATTTTATATCATAGTCATTTTCCACTCTAATCCTACATCGATACCGCCCATATGACAAAGAAAAGCAAATAAGCTAAATCATCTCATACAGAAATGATATGATGATTTTACAATATTCTAATTTAGTAACCCCCAACTTTCTGTAATTTACCCTGGTTCTGGATTTAGAGGGTCATCTTCAATCCCACAGTATCAGATATTCTACATATCTATTAATTTATCAAGTATCATTGATAGTAATTCTTCAAAATCACTCTGCTCACATATGCGTCCTACCATGTTTCCCCGATAATAAGACACTGTCTTATTAATTTTTTTTGGACAGAAAAACACCAGAGGGCTTATTTTCAGGGGAGGGCTTATTTAAATGAACATTGACAGCAATTTTAATAAACAGGTAAATGTGAACAAAAAAATGTACCAGCAAGCAAATCACTGGGGAAGAACAGGATGACATGCTCACTGCTGCAGCTCTGATTGGATGCAGCTCTGAGTGCAGCGTGCGTTTCACGGGGTTGGGGGACGGTGCATACAGAGGGTACCATAATGTAGCGTGTAGCGCAGGGGATCACCTTCACTACAGTAGCAATCTCAATAGGGCTTATTTTCGGGGGAGGGCTTATTTTAGAGGAATCTTACACAGTAAGGGGAGGGCTTATTTTCGGGATAGGTCTTATTATCAGGAAAACACGGTAGTTTCCGTTCTCATCACATCTCACTTTGCCTACTAGCAAACCACTCTGTACTTTTGTAATTAGTCTCTGTACTCTACTATCCATCCTATACATAGCTGTCAAATTCATATTTTCAAGCACAAGACTGATAAAGTCACTCCTCAGCTCAGGTAATTTCATTTAATCCCCACTGGCATTAGGAGAAAGCATAAAATCTAATGTTTGGCATTAAAAGCCCTTCACAATCAAGTTTTAGCCTATAATCCAGGCTGATTCAACATAGCACCCCTTTTCTCACTGTATACTCCTTCAAGAATGGTCTGTGACTTTTCCCCTAGAATATGGTACCATGTCCCACCTCTGGATGTTCCAAAGACTATATCTCATCCATGGGATGGCCTCTCTCCTCATTATCTCCTCTTGGATCTCTACTTTCAAGCATAAATCTAATAACTACTTCAAATAGTCTTAGTTTCCAAAATTGCCTTTTTGATTTTGATTATGTTGTTATCCTTTAGAGAAGAATCATTAAATAATGGTGTTGAAGGTGTTGGAGTAAAAAGACTTGAGTATAAGTATATTTTCTGACATACTGACTAAATGACTCTGTGCAAGTCACTTAGTTGACTCAGATAACTTTCTAAGATTATGCTTTGGAAGGCAGTTGCTTGGTTACTTTGCTAGAAGTACTTCCCCCCAGTAGTTCCTTATACCACATCAATCGCAGTTCTTTTTTTTTTTTAATAAGAAAAGAATAACAAAACAATCCTGCTTAAATATTTGTGAATATATTTATTCTTCTTGAAAAATGTAAATTACTTGAGGATAAGGAATGTTTCATTTTTTCTGTTGACATCCCCAGTTCCTAGATTTTTACCTGGCATATTGGTAAATGTATATGATAAATAATATATGTATACATGTGTATTTTTGTTTATCCTTGTTACCTTTCTGAAATTGTTGGTTATATTAATTTTTTGTTTAACTGGTTCTATGGGACACATCCATGTCATCTGAAAATACAGAGAATGTTTTATTTTTCTGCTTATATTTCTAGCTTTGATTTGTTCTTATGATTATCACTATCTTTTTGAGAACTATAAATAATAGCAAAGTAAGGAATACCATTGCTTTGTGTATCTTTCAATTTGGAAAGCTTCTAATGTTCCTCCATTTCAAAGAATGTTAGCTCTTGTTTCTGTCTGTACATTTTCTTCTTTGATGTAGTTTTGAAATTTTACTATGTTTCCTGGTGATTAAAACTTGATGTTTATTTTTTTTGGCATTCTATGAATTCCCTCAAGTTGAACTTTGGCATCTATTTCTAATATCTCTAACAATATTTTTCTGTATGATTTGTTGGAGTAGAGTTTTCAAGTTTTCTTTTTCATCATGAGTTTTTTTCTCTAGAAGACACAGTCCTGATTGTGAAGATGTATAATCTGACTTTCCTTAGATTATCTCTTCCCAATCTATTTTGAAGTTACATATCTTGTTTTGCAGACCACTCATATTCTTCTAAACTTACTTTAAAAAATAAACTTATTTTCCCACCATTCTCTGAATTGTGTGTTTTAATTCTGTCATTTTTTTATATTCAACATATCTGTTATGGCAAGTGTTTCTCTTGTGCTAAATTCTTTTCTCTCTGCTTAGATTCACTAATTTCTTCCTTAACATCCCTTATTTCAGTCCTTATTCTTTTATTTCTTTTAGCTCATTCTTTGTTCATCTGAATAATTGTGGAGGTTCCCTCTTAAATATGTCTTTTTTTCTTGTTTGCATCTTTCTTTTTATTAATTTTTTGGTCTTTATTTACTTTTAGTTTACAAGATTCAGATCCACAATTCCTTGAATTTCAAATTTTCTCTCCCTCCCTCCCCTCCCCCACCATGATGGTATACAATCAAGTATAAGATCTGCAAATATTTCCAGATTAGACATTCAGATATGTCTTTAACCCCCCTCCTTTTGTCTATCTTAATCACTTTGCTGCTTTTTCTATAATGTCTTTACTGAATTATGGTTACTAGTAATCCTTTTCCTTGAGAACACCCATCTATATCTTGTCCACTAACAAGCTTGGTGCTTGTTCTTTCTCCTCAAATGTTGCTTCGGTTTAATGAAGCCTATTTTCTTAAGAATGTAAGGGTGTCCATAGGACATTGCTTTCAGAAGACCATGAGTTGCTACTGCAATTGGGTTGATTATCCAAGTTTACTATCTCCACTCCTCTGGGCTCCATTGTTGTTCATGCAACTAACTTTCTTGAGTTCCTGAGCTTATTCTTCTGTGGATCAGTGTAGTCTGCCCCAATACATTGCTAAGCAAAGTATGCCCAACAGCAAAAGTTGTGTTTCTTCTCCATCTTCTACTGGCTTCCTGTTTCTGCTGTGCTTAGTTAATTTTAATCTATGATCAACATTTCCAAAACTGAACACATTATCTTGTTCCTCCCTAAACCCTTTCTTCCTTCTAATGTCCTTATTATTGTCAAGGGACCACCATCCTCTCATTCACCCAAGCTCCAAACTTGGCAGTCATCTTTGACTTCACACTATCTCTCACCCCTTCACTATATTCAATCTCTTGCTGCATCCTGTCTGTCCATCTCTCACACATTCCTTCATTCTCTCCTCTTAACTCTGCCACCATGCAGACGTAGGCCCTCACTGTCTCACACTTTATTGATAGCAATTTCTGACTGAAACATTACTACAACTCTTCCCATACTAGTCCATCATCCTCCACTCAAAGCGATCTTCCTAAAGCACAGATCTGACCATGTTACGCTTACCACTATCACTTAATAATGTGCCTGGAACATATGAGGCACTCAAATGTTTACTGACTGATTCTGGTCTCCTCTAACTTCTATATTCTTATCCACTATGCTTCATAGTAATTCAGGGTTTATATGTGTCCTTTACATACTACAACTCACCCTGGTATTAGGGTCCTCCCTGGGAAACTGTAAACAGTTTTACTCCAAATTATAGGTACCTAAAATTACAGCAGCTATGAAAATCACAGGGGCCCAGTCTGGTTTAGGCTTTGGAAGCAAGAAAGAGGCTGTAGGCAATAGCACTCACAACAATCAGCTGGCAAATTAATCTTCATTTACTAGTTTCTATGATAGTTACTTTTTTGGTAATTTCATTAAACATCTAGTCATTACTGAACTGTCAGAATTCTAGCATTTTTTATTATTATTATTTGGCATGGAAGGGGGAGGGTTACACTTTTGGAACGTCTATATAATCTTCCCAGGATTTGAATACTTCTTCCACTTTTGAAAATAAAATACTCTCCAACCAAATAAATCATCCAACTATATCAAAAAGCAATACAATGAAAAAACAATTGTAATGTCTTAGAATCTAAATCTGTAAAATAACCCCCCAGTTCTAACAAACTATTCAGGTTTTTAAAAAAAGTTGTTCATTTCTTTTGCTAGGAGAATTACACCTACTTTAGAGAATTCTTTGCATCAGCAAAGTTAGTGAATTGAGAGAGGATCAGGAGCATAGCATCAGTCCATCACCCTAAGGCAAAAGGAAGCCAGTGGAATTTTGGAGCAGGAAATTAACACATGACTTCTCTTAAATATCATTTTTCCTGTTCACACATCTATTAGGAGTGTGCATGGAAAGGTTTTTCATCCAGACCCAGGCCTCCAAGATGTTCTTCCTCTTCACTTACCCTCTCTCTCTTCCCTCAAACATTAACCATCAAGACCACACCAGGACTGCTAGTTGGGCAGAGCAACATGAATAATCATACCATTTTGATGGCATAGGAATCAATGACTAATCCTTCTGACCAGACGGACAACCACCAAGTCTGATCAGCTTCCCTGTCTCTATTCATTGAAGAACCTGAAGTACTGTCATTTTGCCAGCTAATGCACCCTAGTAATACCCAGGCCTTGTCACTTTCTCTTTTTGCTTTTTTGGCCTTGTATCCTTCCTGTAACTAAAGTCTTATATGATATTTTCCTTCAATTAATGTATGAGCTCCTTGACAGCAAGGGCCATCTCTATTTATTTGCATTTCCAGCACTAAACAGAATATCTGGCACTTAGTATATGATGCCTTTTCATTCATTCATTCATTAGTTCATTCATTCAAAGTGAGGCTCTTGTATGACTTTTCATCTCTTCTTTCTTTCTGGTTATAGAAATTCTTAAGCCTGTAAGTTTCTACCTGCTATCTAGAATGTTTCTGTCACTTGTCTTGATAAGCTGAAGATTCTTAGCTCTACAGCAATAAGTATCATACAGTAAATGCAAGTAGATTAATTGCTGAATCTCTTTCTATTAGCACATCAATTAATGATTGCTAAATTTTAGCAAGCGTTGTTCTAAATCGTATCAGTAGACATTTTTGCTTCTGTAACCAATGAATTGCTAAGAAAGAAGTGGAGGATAAAAAAAAATCTAAACTTGATTGACAGAAAACAATTGACTGGTAAGAGTATTCTCAGAGTTGCAAATGTCCCAAACCACAGTAAAAGGACCTGCCACTGGGGAGTAAATTAAAGAGCTGCATTTGTTTAATGTGGGTGACAATGTCCTGTGATGTAACAAAACCAGGCAACTAAATCAGGGATAGAAATGGTTATTAAGAAAACTCCTGAGAAATTTCAGAGATTTACTCATTTGAGTAAATCAGCATGTATGAAGTCATATATTTGTATATGCATATGGATATGTAAATATTGTGTATGTGTGTGTGCATGCATACATCTGAATATAATTAATGATACTGAAAATAATGAAAATTCCAACCTTAAAACAGTAGACATCATGCTCCAAAGGTATTACCAAATCCTATAAATAATACTTTTTAATATCCCTTGAGCAATGTGATAGGAAATAAGAATAGATTTTTCCCATAACCACTATCTTCTTTTATTCTTAAAAGTAATTATTCTTTAGTTTCTAAATAGTTCCACATTTTAATCCAGATAAAAACAGAAGGTGATTCTCAGAAATGGTTGCGTTCTGCTCATATTCCACAAATCTTGCACAATGTAACTGCTCAACAAATGTTTGGGGGATATATAAATGGAAGAATACATGAGTGAATGACTAAATGAATACAGAAATGGATGATGAACAATATGGAATCAGTATGGAAAAGGCAGCTGTCAGTATAATCCTTAAAATACCTAAGGTATATGGAGGTTTTAGAGTAGTACATTTTCTCACCCATAGATTTCTTATTAATAGTTTCTAAGTTAAAGCCCACATTGGGGAGATAGGTCTCTTTGTAACTACTGAACCAAACCCTTCTGTCCAAATTCTGTAAACGAAACAATTCAAACCAATGACAATTTTCAAAACAAATGGAATGAAGTCTATTTATAGACATCTAATTTTTTTTTAGATTTTTCTTTTTGCTTTTTGGAGAGGAGAAGGTAGGGTAATTGGGGTTAAGTGACTTACCCAAGGTCACACGGCTAGTTTTGTGTCTGAGGCTGGATTTGAACTTAGGTTCTTCTGACTCCAGGGCTGGTGCTCTCTTCACGGTGACACCTAACTGCCCCAATGAAGTCTATTTATAACACAAATATGAAGTTATCTGCACTTAGGAAAATAGATGTTGTAACTGAAAAGATTTGTAGGATTATAGATTTAGTGCTTCAAGGAACTTTGCAAATGGCCTATTATTGCTTTTTGAACTTTTGGCTAAGAACCAGTATAGAGGTTATCTTATTCAAACTTCTTATTTTACAGATAAGGAGATAGAAGCCCCCCAAAATTTAAATCACTTGCTTCAAGTGACAAAATTAGTAAATTTCTGAGGTGGGTTACAATCCAGGTCCTCCACACCAGCAGGTTTTGCCCTCTAATTGGATATCATGGTACCACTTAAAATTCTTTAAAAATCTTAGATGGTAGGGGGAACAGGGGGAACAGAACCAAGATGGCAGCATACAAGCAGGAAAACACCATGAACTCCCCCCATAAACACCTCAAATACCTATAAAATATGACTCTAAACAAATTTTAGAGCTACAGAACCCACAAAGTGACAGGGAGAAAAAATTTCATGCTGAAGGCAGCCCAGCAGGCCTACAGGAAGAGTCCATCACAGTGTGCTGGGAACTGAGCCCAGCCCCAAGTGAGACTGTAGTCTTAGCACCAGGGCAGCAGCAATGAGAAGCAGCTGGATGGGACTTCAGTAGAGTGGGTCACCAACAGCAGTGGCAGTTTCCAGAATAATCAACCCATAAATACTAAAGACGAAGTAAAAATGGTCAGTGTGGAACTCTGTTGCAACTGGGGGAGACAGAGCATGGTCCAGCCCCTGTCCCCAGAGCAAGAAGTGATGGAGGTATGGCAGCTGTGCAGATACCACCTCGTGGCTGCTTCAGAGCACCAGGCCTGAAGATTGTAGGGGGACCAAATAATCATGAAGAGGGCAACTGCTCTTGCTCTAAGCTGCTTTGATCTGGATTGCTGTCTTGTATGGAGGTCCTGGGATGTGTGATGAGTGAGCCAGAACTAGTGGGGGAAGTAGGGAGGGCACCCAACTTATAGATACAGCGACTACACAAACCCCAGCAATTTGGGACAAAACTCTCCTCTCTGGAAGCAGAATTCTACTGTGGCACAAAGCTCAGAAGTCAAGTAATTGAGTGGTAACATAAGCAGACAAAGGAAGCAAAGCAAGCACAGTAATCAAACCATATATTCCTTTTGGGGGGGGGGACAAAAAGGATCAAAGCATGGAATGGAGGGGGGAAGACAACTAAATCAGAACTCCAGCACCAAAAGTTTCCAAGAAAAATATGAATTGGTTACAGGTCATGGAGGAGCTCAAGAAGGATTTTGAAAATCAAGTTAGAGAAGTGGAGGAAAAATTAGTAAGAGAAATTAGGATGATACAAGAAAATCAGGAAAAGAGAGTCAACAAACTAACAGAAGAAAATAACACCTTAAAAACAGACTCACTCAAATGTCAAAAGAAGCACAAAAAGCCAATGATGAGAAAAAATGCCTAAAAAGCCAAATTTGCCAGATGGAAAAAAAAGAATTTCAAAAGCTCAATGAAGAGAATAATTCCTTCAGAATTATATTGGAGCAAATGGAAGCTAATGAGTATGAGAAATCAATATATTATTAAACAAATGAAAAAATAGAAGGCAATGAGAAATATCTCTTGGGGGGAGACGCGAGGAGAAGGGGGCACATTGACCTGGGAAATAGATCCAACAGAGATAATTTAAAAATTATTGGACAACCTGAAAGTCATGATCAAAAAAAGAACCTAGAAATCATCCTTCAAGAAATTCTTAAGGAAAATTACCCAGACATTTTAGAACCAGAGAGCAAAATAGTAATTGAAATAATTCACCAATCATCTCTTGAAAAATATCCCAAAAAGAAAACTCCTAGGAATATTATAGTCAGGTTATGGGGTTGTCAGATCAAGGAGAAAATATTACAAGTGGCCAAGAAGAAACAATGTGAATATTGTGGAAACACAGTCAGGATAACACAAGATCTAGCAGCTTCTACATTAAGGTATCCAAGGGCTTGGAATACAATATTCTGGAGGTCAAAGGAGCTAGGATTAACACCAAGAATCACCTACTCAGCAAAACTGAGTATAATGCTTCAGAGGAAAATATGGTGATTCAATGCAACAGAGGAATTTCAAGCATTCTTGATAAAAAAAAACAGAGTTGAATAGAAAATTTGACATTCAAATACAAGAAGAAAAAGAAGTGCGAGAAGGTAAAGATGGAAAATAAATTGTAAGGATCTTATTAAAGTTGAACTATTTACATTCCTACCTAGAAAAACAATAATTGTAACTTATGAAACTTTTCTCAGTATGAGTATAGTTGAAGGGAATATAATTGTGTGTGTCTACACACACACACATATGTACATACACACAATTGTATATATGTATATGTATGTATATATACATCTATATGTCTATATAGGAAGGTATATGTGCTTATGAAAATGTATGTGTTTGTATATATGTGTACAAGTATACTTAGAGGGCACAGGATCAATTGAATAGGAAGGGATGATATTTAAAAAACAAAATTAAGAGGTGAGAGAGGAATATAATGAGAGGCGATAGGGAGAGACAGAATAGGGTAAATTATAGGGGAAGAACAAGAAGACAAAAGGGAATGGCTCAAACTTACTTGCATTGAATTTGGCTTAAAGAGGGAATAACTTATACACTAATTGGGGTGTCTTAGCCTACAGGAAAATAGGGGAGAAGGGCATAAGAGGGGGATCATAGAAGGGAGGGTAGATTGGGGGGGTAGATAGAGGCACACACCTCTGAAAAGGGACAGGGTCAAAATAGAAAGTAGAACAAATGGAGGGCGGAATAGGATGGAGTGAAATATAGTTAATCTGTCACAATATATCCACTATTGAAATGTTTTGCATAACTACACATGTACAACCTATATTGAATTGCTTATCTTCCCAGTAAGGGTAGGTGAAGAGGGAAGAATGGAAAGAACCTGTAATTCAAAGTTTTAAAAACAATGTTTAAATATATATATATATATTTATTTAAATATATATATATGTGTGTGTGTATATATATATATTATTGTTATTTTTATTCTTATTGTTTTATATGCAATGGCGAAATAAGATATTCAGGCACTGTGTTATGGAGATCCATCTGTAATTCAAAATCTTGTCATGAATACTGTAAACTAAAAATAAAAAATAAATTAAGAAGATGTTTTTAAAAAAAACAACCAAAAAAAGATAATATTAATACTTACATCCTAGGATAGTTGTGATGATCAAATGAAATTATATATATATATATATATATATATATATATTTTATTGAGCAATCAGGGTTAAGTAATTTGCTCAAGGTTACACTGTCAGTTATTTCTGGGTGTGGTTGCTGAGTGTCTGAGCCCAGGATTCGATCTCCAGGTCGTCCCAACACTGGAGCCGGTGCTCTTACTCGCTGAGCCACCTGGCAGCCCCTAAGCAATTGGAGTTAAGTAACTTGCTCAAGGTTACACGGCCAGGTGTTTCTGGGTGGTTGCTAAGTGTCTGAGCCCAGGATTCGATCTCCAGGTTTATCTCAACACTGGAGCCGGTGCTCTTACTTGCTGTGCTACCTGGCCGCCTCCTGAAATTATATTTTTAAAGTACTTAGCATAATGCCTGTCATAAAGTGGGTGTTGTATAAATGCTAAATATAAATAAATAAAAATAAATAAATGAATGAATAAACAAACAAATGAATGAATTAATAAATAAAAAAATGAAAGAATGAATTTTTTTAAAAAAGAACAAAACCTTAGACCTTAGTTATCCAATGTAATCCAAATACATACCTTAAGATACTGTTGAAGAATTGAGTTTTAATATGTCTAAGTAGTTATTTTTTTCAAATGGATGAAACCAAATTGGTTTCATGGATCAGGAATGAAATCTCATCTCTTCCCTATTTCTACTCCAGTTCTTTTCTACAACAATACAACAATAATGGTGAAAATTATATTAAAATAATGTAAAGCATCAACCAATGAAATTCCTTGGAGAGGCACCATGATACATTAGAAGAAGATCTAGATTTGGTGGAAAAAGTCCTAAGTTCAAATTTTTATTTTATTACTTACTATATTTATGACTTTGGAAGTGTCCCAAACTCTCTGGACCTTAGTTTCCTTATCTTTAAAATAAAGAGGTAAAGGAGATGATTTCCAAATTTTCTTCAAATTCTAAAACTAACAAGATTTGACCAATCCAGCCTTTGATATGTTGGCTTTCATAAATATGAGAGGTTGAGTTAAAAAAAAATAGGAATGGAAATGAATTAATCGGTAAGTAACATTACAGAGTTTTAACTCATATTAATTCTTTTCCTATGCCACATGTGGTTAGACAGCCAAAACATCTTAGAAATAATGAACTTGAGAATGGAACACATTCCTTGCAGCTCCAAGGGACTCCTTGGGTCTTAGCCAAATACTTCTTATATATGTATTTGGTTTCAGGATAAAAAAAATCAGATATTTTGTTTTATTTATTACTAGGACTTTTTGGGGGGTGGGGGTTCTTGAGGGGAAGGATCCAGACCTGTGTAAGGATCTTTAGGTTAGTGGACATCCCTATAACAATAAAGATGCATTATTAGAGAATTATGTAGAGTTCTAAAGTTTAAGTATCTTTCTTGGAGCCAGATAGCAAGACTGTGTCAAAAGCAGAACTTCAACCCAGATTTTCCTGACCCCTAGGCCATATCTCTATAGGCTATACTTTATTGCCTCTATAAGTTCATAGGAAGAAAGAAATAAAAAAAGAAGGAAAAAGTAGGAAGAACAAAGAAAGGGAGAAAAGAAAACATATTCACAAATATTTTAAGGATTAACATTCATTGAAATGGTTTTGTTTATTTTATTTTCTTTCATTCTATATTTTCAAATGCTTAAATATATACATAGTGAAAGAATATTTCTTATAAGCATAATAACTGAAGGTTTTTGTTGTTGTTATTGTTGTTGTTTTGACTTGAACTGTTCAAAGAAAATTGTACAATGTGGAAATACTATTTTTTTTAAAACAAAGATCATCCCTAATATCTATACTTCTTTTGTTAGTATCTTCTGTGTGTCCTATGGAGAAATTTGGTAAGCCTAACAATTCTAAATCAGATTATGTACCCCAAAACGCTTTTAGACTAATTTTAGCAAAATCTGAATTTAGGAGAATTATGTATAAAATTTCTATAAGCAGATTTTCACCCATGCTCAGTAAAATTCATATGCATTTATCTTTCTTTGAAAAGCACTGGAAATTAGGTAGAGTCAAAATAAGAAAGTGAAAGGGGGCTCTAGCTCCCTTGCTCTCCAAGCACACCCCCTCCACAAAAATGTAAAAAAAAATGTGCCAAGATCAGTAAAACCAAGAAAATATCATAGTTAATAATTTTCCCAGGCCAGACCAGAGAAGCTTTTGAAGATAGATAAGTCTGTGGACACTGAGATGAGAGGCTGGCCAAGAGAATAGTGAGATGGGAGCATTCTGGATCACAGGAATGGAAAGGGAGAGCACCTGGGTAGGAAGCATTAGCACAGAAAAAGATCCCAAGGGAATTCTGAATTAGTACTGGGAAAAAGAAACTGTCATCCATTAGCTAGTTCTGCATCATGTTTCCAGAGTGGAGACAAGTGGTAGTAACTGAGTACAAGGTTCTAACTGAGTAGTGAGCACAAAAAATATTTCAGAATCTTATCTGTGGGGCTCATAGCTTAAGAGATGAATAGCAACCCATTTTTAATCCTTACCTCAGAACATAATCCTACAGAGGAAAAACAAAACAAAACAAAACAAACAAAAAAGAAATCATGAGCCCATTACAAAACAGGAATCAACAGATCAGTCTCACTAAACCTGCAGGACCTACCATTTGGCCAACAGTGAGACAGTCCAGCAAGAGTATACTGATCCTCAATGACACATGATCCAACTGCCCCATCCTTGAATTTAGAACTTCAAAAGTTTAGTCCAAGAGGCCACTGAATAGACCTCTCTCCAGATCATACCACTTAGGAAACCTGAAAATTTTCAGGCTCCTCAACTGAGCTATGACATCAGCAGAAGCTTGGATCATCCCTGCCTCCCCAAGGTGAGTGGAGTCCATCACTAATGTAGAGTCCAAAGTTAATAAGTGGGCTATAATAATGAAATGATAACAAAAATTCAAAGCCATAAGAAGCTATTATGGTGATAGGGAAGCTCAAGACACAAACACAGAAGAAGACAGTGACTTGAAAACCTCTACAAAACCTCAAAAAATGTAAACTGCAATACACCAAAAATAATTCTGTGAAAAATTAGAGCAAGAACTAAATAAAGAGATGGAAAAAGAGCAAAAAAATAAAAGCAACTAAGGGAGAGAACAGAGCGAAGATGAGAGAGTAACAGAAACACACTTAAACTCTCCAAAATTCTCCTTCAAGCAACTTCAAAATAATGCTTCTAATTGAATTCTGGAGTAGCAGAAACCACAAGAGATCAGGTGAAACAATTTTCAGGCCAAGAAAATTTTGGAGTTTACCAGGAAGAAAAGTCTGTCTCACAGGGGTAGCAGTGGACCAGAAAGTTCAACCCAGTTCAGAGTTTGGGGTGGTAGCAGTGGTGGTGACATCAACAAAGCATCAGTTATGAGAACTCTCAGCACACAGAAAGGGGAATCCACAAGTGGTCAGAAGAGTATTACAGGGAATTCTTTTCTGGCCCTGAGTGCAGGACTTTGTTTCATTGCGTATACACAATTCTGGGTTGCAGTTCCAACATGATATGGAGCACTAGTGCACTGACATTTTTACCTGGGGGAGAGGAAATTCTAGTCACAATTCTAGGGTGGAGAAAAGTGCTTATGGTCACTCACAGAAGAACAGTGGTCTTTGTCTCAGTTCGAAGGTAGAAAGGAGCACCACCACTTGCCCAAGTTCAATTTACAAGGCCAGAAAGAGCAAGAGTGCTTTCACTCACAGAGTAGAAGGAGCCCTAAATGTAGAAGACTGCTTGTGGAAGCTCACAAGCTAGAGCATAGACAAGAAAATAATGACCTCATTAAATCATAATATCTTGGAAGAATTGAAAACTCTCAGACCCTCAGAAAACTAGCTTGTACAAAATAAAAGGAAAAACAAAGAAAGAAACAAAATAAAGTTTGGGCCAGAAGGAAAACAAAATTTAAACATAAAGTTAAAGATCAATAAATTGGTTGGAAAAAATGATCAGACAAACAAACCAAAAAGAGAACTTGAGAATGGAATGTTACTATGGCAACATAGAAGATCAATACACAAAGAAAGAAGATTACAATGATTTCAAAAAAGCTGCATGCAACGTTTAAAAGAAATAATGTGGGGGTGGCTAGGTGGCTCAGTGAGTAGAGCAATGGCCCTGGTTTCAGGAGGACCTGAGTTCAAATTTGGCCTCAGACACTTAACACTTACTAGCCATGTGACCTTGGGCAATTACTTAACCCCAACTGCATTCCGGAAAGGCAAGGCAAGGCAAGGCACAATGTAAATTGGACACAAGCTCAAAAAGAATTCCTGGAGTTCTTCAAAAATGATTTTAGAAGTCAAACAGGAGAGGTTCAAGGAAGACTGGGAAAAGAAATGAGTGGTACAAGAAAATTAAGAAAAGAGAATCAACAACTCAGCAAAAGAGGCACAGGAAAATACTAAAGAAATATACATGGTAATAAGCAAAATTTGTCAAATGGGAAAAGAGTCACAAAAATACACTAAAGAGAATTCCTTTAAATGCATAAGTGGCCAAATGGGGGGAAAAGAGTTACAAAAGTTCACTGAAGAAAAATATTCCTTAAAAATTAGAATTGGTCAAGTTAAAGCTAATGACTCCATGAAACATTGAGAAAATATAAAATAAAATTAAAAGACTGAAAAAAAAGATAATGTGAATTATCTCATTGGAAAAAAAAAACTGACCTGGAAAACTGACTGAGGAGTGAAAATTTAGGAATTATTGAATTCCCTGAAAATAATGATTAAAAACAGAGTCTAGACATCATATTCCAAAAAAATCATCAAGGTAACAGTGTTGATATCCTAGAACCAGAGGGTAAAATAGAATTTGAAAAAATCTATTGATCACTTCCTGACAGAGATACCAAAATGAAAACTCCTGGGAATGTTATAGCCAAATGCTAAAGCTCCTAGATTTAAAAGAAAATATTGCAAACAGCCAGAAATTAACAATTCAAATATCATGGATCTTACATTTAAGAATACACAAGATCTAAAAGCTTCCACATAAATGAATTAGAGGGTGTAGAATATGATATTCTAGAAGGTAAAGGAGATAGAATTATAACTAAGAATCACCTATCCATTTGAATATATTCAAGAGTCAGGGAAAAGATGGTGAGGAAAATTAAAGACTTCACTTGAGACCTTCCCAAACACTACCAAACAACTTTAAATAAGCCCCCCAAGCTAATTCTGGAGCAGCAGAACCCATGAAAGGATGGAGTGAAAATTTCTAGTCTGAGGGAACATATATGGTCAGGAGGAAAAGTTTGTTGCACCATGATTAGAGTGGAGTGCAGGTCAGCAAAGGCTGAGCCTTAGTAAACAAGCAATAGGCCTTGGGAATGACTACATCAGTGGCAACATTGGAAGTTTCCAGAACTCTCAGCCCACAGATGGTAAAGGAGTAAGAAATTGGTCAGAAAGGTGTGGCTAAGTGGCGCAGTGAATAGAACACCAGCCCTGGAATCAGAAGGACCTGGGTTTGGATCCAGCCTCAGACACTTAACACACACACACACACACACACACACACACAAACTAGCCATGTGACATTGGGCAAATCACTTAACCCCAACTGCCCTCCAAAACAAAAAGCAAAAAAAAAAAAAAAAAAAAAAAAAAAAAGAAAAAGAAATTGGTCAGAAGGAGATTATAGGGGTACCTTTGCTTACATCAGAGGCAGAACTCTTTTGTGTTGTCCATTTTTAGACTATGGTAGCAAATCTCAGTCCCAGGGTAAGGAATGACACTTGTACACCAGAACTTACATCCACAGGGGAAGAGAGACCCTTTTCACAGTTCCATGGCAGAAATTAATTCTTGTGGTCACTCACACACCACAGCATAGGACAGAAACATAGTAAACATACCTCTTCTACATCATACCATCATAGAAGAACCAAAAACCTATAGGTTCCCAAAATTAACTCTGAAAACAATGGCACAAAAAATCTGAAACTTGGAAAAGTGCCTTTATTTCTCTGGAAGTAGCCCCCCTCTTTAGTATAAACCTACAAATCAAGAAGTAGGATAGCAAAATGAACAAACAGAAGAAAAAGACCTGACTATAGAAAGTTACTATGGAGGCAAAGTCAAAACACAAACTCAGAAGAAGATAAACCAGTCAAAAATACTATATCCAAAGCCTCAAAGAAAAAATATGAATTGGTGTCAGACTACAGAGTTCAAAAAGTATTATAAGATCAAGAAAGAGAGATAGAGGAAAAACTGGGAAGAGAAATGATAGTGCTTCAAAAACAAAGCACAAAAAAAGAGTTGGCATTTTGGTAAAGGACAAAAACTAGTGAATAAAATAATGCCAAAATAAAATCAAATAGCCTAACTGGTAAAGAAAGCAGAAAAATCCAATGAAGAGAAGAATGAATTGAAAAGAAGAATTAGCCAAATGGAAAAAGTGGTACAAAAATATCTGAAGAAAAGAATTCCTTGAAAAATAGGATAGACAAATAGAAAAGGGGGTAGGAAGAGCATAATTCCTTAAAAAATAGAATTGGGCAAGTGGAAGCTAATGACTCCACGAGACATCAAGAAACAATAAAACAAAATAAAAATTTTGAAAAATAGAAGAAAATGTGAAATATCTCATTGGAAAAACATCTGATTGGAAAATAGACACAATAGATAACTTCAGCCAAGAGAATGACAACAATGAGTCAACATACCAAAACTTATAGGATGCAACCAAGGAACCATTGAAGTGAAATTTTATTTTTCTAAATTCTTACATTTAAATAGGGAAAAAATAACTGATTAAAAAAATAGACACTAAAAAAAGAGTAAAATTAAAATAAATAAGAATCTCTAATTGATCACCAAATTGGAAATCCTGAACATAAAAATCAAAATGAGATTAATAAGTTAAAGTTAGATTGAAAATGAAAATATAATGTGCTAACAAATAAATCTAGGTGCTGATTTTATTTTTAAAATAGCAGTGAAATAGATAGGCCACTGACAAATTTTATTTTTGAAAGAAAGCAGAAAACCAAATATCTAATAAAAAATTAAAAGGGTGAAATCACCACCAATGAAAAAGAAATAAAATAAATTATTATAAAATGTTTTGCCCAATTAAATGCCAATAAATCTGCCCATATGAATGAAATCAACGAAACTTTACTAAAATATAAATTGCCTAGATTAATAGATCAGGAAATAGAATGCCTAAATAACTCCCATCTTAGCCAAAGATATTTAGCAAGCCATTAATGAACGACCTAGGGAAAAAAAATTTTGAGGACCAGATCATGAGTGAATTATAACAAACACTTAAAGAACAATTAATTTATAATACTAAATTAAATGTTTGGGAAAATAGGCTAAGAGGCAGTCCTAACAAAGTCCTTTTAGAACAGAAACATAGTGCTTATATCTAAACCAGGAAGAGGTAAAACAGAGAAAGAAATCATAGACCCATTTTCCTAATGAATATCAATGTAAAAAATTTTGAAAAAAATACTGACAAGGTGATTACAACAATGTATCACAAAAATTATAAATTATGACGTGGCTGAATTTATATCCAGAATACAGTGTTTGTTCAACATATAATAATATTGTATGATATGTGTAAAATATTATATTATATGTCATATGTCATAAAACATATAGTAATATAATTGACCATATCAATAACAAACCAACACAAATCAAATTATTATATCAATAGATGCTAATAAATCTTTTAACAAAATATATCACATTTGCCTTTTAAAAAAGAGTAGGGAGCTTAGGAATAAAATATTTCCTTAAAACAATAAGCAGTATCTATGTAAAACCATCAGCAAGCAATATCTGTAATGATGATAAGCTAGCAGTCTTCCCAATAAGAACAGGGATGAAGCAAGGATGTCCAGTATCACAACTACTCTTCAACATATTACTAAAATGTGAGCTATAGCAATAAGAAGATAAAAAAAATCAAAGAAAATAGCATAGGCTATGAGGAAACAAAACTGTCACTCTTTGCAGAAGATATAATGGTATATTTATAAAAACTTAGAGAATCAACTAAAGAAACTACATGAAATAATTAACAACTTCAGCTAAGATGAAGGATATAAGATAAACCGATATACATAATCAGTATTTCTTTATACAACCAGTAAAGCACAGAAGCAAGGGCTAGAAAGAGAAATGCCATTTAAAATAATTGCAAACAATAATACAATAATTGGGAAGCTGACTGATGAGACAAACCCAGGAACTATGTGAAAACAGCAAAAAATCACTTTTCACAAAAATAAAGTCAGATACAAACAATTGGGAAAATATTAATTGCTCATGTGTATGCCTTACCAATATAATTAAAATGACAACAATGCCTCACCTAATCTACTTATTCAGTGCCATCCCAATAAAACTACCAATTAATTGTTTGATAGGATTAGACAAAATGACAATAAAATTCATCTGGAAGAACAAAAGGTCAATAATATCAAGGGAATTAATGGGGGGAAGGGTAAAAATACACAAAAGAAGGTGGCTTAGCAATACCTGAGCTAAAACCGTATTATAAAGCAGTAATCATCAAAACTCTCTAGTACTGACTAAGAAATATAGTGGTCAAAGTGGAATTGATTATGTATACAAGATACAGTGGTCAATGACCTTAGTAATTTATTGTTTGATAAGTCCCCAAACTCCTAGATTTCGAGATAAGAACTCTATATTTGATCAAAAAAATTCTCGGAAACCCAGAAAACAACAGCACACAGACTATTTATAAACCAACATCTCACAACAAATACCAAGGTAAGGTCAAAATGGGTATGTGTTTTAGATATAAACAATGCCACCATAAGTAAACTAATACAGCAAGGAATCATCTACCTGTAAGATCCATGGGGAGGGGAAGAAACCTTAAACAATCAAAGATAGAAAGCATTATGAGATATACAATTGATAGTTTTGAATATTTTAAATAAAATTTTTTTTCTGTATAACCAAACCAATGCAACCAAGATTACAAATGATGCAGAAATCCAGGAAACAATCTTTATAGCAAGTGTTTGTGATAAAGGTCCAATTTCTCAAATATTTAGAGAACTGAGTCCCTAATTGATAAATGGTCAAAAGATATGAAAACATAGATTTCAGATGAAGAAATCAAAGTTATCCACAGGCATATGAAGAAGTGCTCTAAGTGACTCTAAGGAAGAAAAATGACAGATTAAAAGTACTCTGAGGTACCATTTCACACATATCAGATTGACTAAAATAACAGAAAAGGAAAATGATAAATGTTAGAGAATATGTGAGAAAATTGGGACACTGATGCACTGTTGGTAGAGTTGTGAACAGATACAACCATTCTGGAGAACAATTTGGAACTCTATCCAAAGGGTTATCAAACTTTGCATACCATTTGATCCAGCAATAACACTTCTTCATTTGTATCCCAAAGAGATAATTCAAAGGGGCAAAGGAACTACATGTGCAAAAAAATATTTATCGCAGCTCTTTTCATGGCGGCAAAATATTGGAAATTGAGGGGATGCCCATTAGTTGGGAATGGGTGAATAAGTTATGGTATAGGAATGTAATGGAATGCTATTAGGCAATAAGAAATGATGAGAAGACTTCAGAAAAACCTGCAAAGATGTGTATAAATTGATACAAAGTGTATGAGCAGAATCAGCAAAATCTTGTACACAGTATCAGTAATATTGTGTGATTATCAGCTATGAATTAGAGCTCTTCTGAACAAGACAATGAACCAAGGTGAGTACAAAAGTCTTAGGAAGAAAAATGCCATACATACACATATATGTCACATATATGTGTGTGTTAATATATACATATATGTGTGTGTGTTTGAAATGCTAATGCACACTTTTACTTCTATACCAATGAAGATACCAAGCAATACTTTATGGATATTAAATTAAATATTAAAAATAATTTTAATACTACATAAATTATTTGGGAATATAAGCAAAGTAGGTGTTCTACCACATTCCTTTTACAATATGAAAATGGTGCTGATAATTAATCCAGGAAGAACAAAAACAGAGAATGAAAACCATCAATTTTACTGATGAATATTGATGAAAAAAATTAAATAAAACACTATTAAGAATATTAGAGCAATACATCAAATTAATCAATTTTTTCCCATAAAACCACCTTCTATTTCATTTACTAGATGAATAGTATTCTTACTTTCAATTTTATTAATCTCTCGTTTGAATTTCATGTTTTATGATTTGCTGTTTAATTGTGGATTTAATTTTTTTTCTATTGTATTTTTAACTGTGTGCTAAATTCATTCATCTGTTCTTTATCTTATTGATGTAAACATTTAGAGATAAATATTTTCCAAATTTTCACAGCGATTTCACTGCATCACATATATTTTTGTATATTATCCATTGCTGTCATTCTCTTTAATAAAATTATTGCTTATTTGTATGATATGTTCTTTGACTCACTAATTTTTTTGGATTAGGGTTTTTAGTTTCTAATTAATTTTAATTTAATTTCTCCATGACCCCTTATTGGATACATTGTATTATGATCTGAAAAGGATGCATTTATTTTCCTTAATAGTATTTTATTTTTTACCATTTACATGTAAATGTAGTTTTCAACATTCATGTCTGTAAAATTTTGAGTTTCAAACTGTTGTCTATCTCTCCCTTCCTCCATCCTCCCCAAAACAGCAAGTAATCTGATATAGGTTATACATGTACAATCATGTTAAACATATTTCTACATAAGTCATGTTGTGAAAGAAAAATCAGAACAAAAGAGAAAAAAATGAGGAAGAAAAGAAAATAGTGATAACAGCATTCTTCAATCTGCTCTCAGACTCCACAGTTCTTTCACTAGATGTGGTCAACACTTTCCCTCATGAGTCCTTTGGAATTGTCTAGATGATCGCATGACCGAGAAGAGCTAAGCCCTTTTACAATGTTGTTGCCACTTTGCACAACGTTCTCCTGGTTCTGCTCATCTCATTCAGCATCAGTCACTGCAAGTATCTCCAGGTTTTTATGTAATTAGCCTGCTCATCATTTCTTATAGAGCAATTGTATTTCATTTCATTCCTATACCACAACATGTTAGGCCATTCTCCAATTGATGGGTATCCTCTTAATTTCCATTTCTTTGCCACTGCAAAAAGAGCTACTATAAATATTTTTGTATATGTTTGTCCTTTTCCATTTTTATGATCTCTTTGGGATACAGATAGAGTAGTGGAATTGTTGAATCAAAGGGTATGCAGGTTGGGTGCCCTTTGGACATAGTTCCAAATTGCTTTCTAGAATGGTTGGATCTATTCACAACTCCACCAACAATGCATTAGTGTTCTAATTTTCCCACATGTTCTCCCACAATTATCATTTTCTTTTTCCATCATAGTAGCCAATATGATAGGTGTGAGGTGGGATTTCAGAGTTGTTTTTATTTATATTTATATAATCAAAAGTGACTTAGAGCACTTCTTCATGTGTCTATAGATAGCTTTGATATTTTCATGTGAAGACTGCCTGTTCATATGCTTTGACTATTTTTCAATTGGGAAATGACTTGTATTCTTATAAATTGACTCAGTTCTCTAAGAATTTTAGAAATGAGGTCTGTATCAGAGATAATGGCTGCAAAACAATCTTTACAAATGTTGTGCTTTCTTTCTAATCTTGGCTGCATTTTAATTTGGTTGTACAAAACCTTTTAAATTTAATATAAGAAAAAACAGTTTTAATAGTTATAGCATATGGATGTAATGGGATACTATTGTGATGTTAAGATACAAAGGGGATATTTTCAGAGAAAACTTGGGAAGACTTTAAAGAATTGATGCAGAGTGAAGAGAGCACCATGATAATTTAAACAGTAATAGCAATATTGGAAAACTAACAAATTTTAAAAGACTTTATTAAATTCTCATCAACATGATAACCAATTATCTTTGAATTGAGAACTGATGGACTCAGAGTGCAGACTGAAGCATATTTTCTTCTGTGTCTTTTGCTGTCTACCTATTAATATGTCTTTTTTGCCTTTATGGAACATGGCTAATATAGAAAGCTAATATGTGTGTGTGTGTATGTAATTGGTTTTATTTTTCTTCCCTTCTCAATGGGTGGTAAAGGAAAGAATTTGGAACCAAGAAAAAATTAATTTTAAAAGAATAAATGTATTTCATTATATAGAAAAGAGATCATTGGCAATCTGTAGCACAAAGAATTTGGGAAATATTTTACCTTACCACAAATCTTTAGGCAAATAGATGAATCTTTCAAAATGACATAAAAATGGAAAATCTGCTTTCTAATACTAAATCCTAAATGCTTGGCCATAGACATGATACATAAGATAAATTTAATACAATTATATTTCAATAGAATCCTAATATAGATTCTATGCCTTGCAAATTTCCAGCCTATAGATGCTGCATGCACTTTACTCAAGTTCACTATATTCTCAATGTCATTACTTCTCTTTTCAGGCCATTAACCCTGAGGATAAAAGGATAGAATCAGTTCCACTTCTCCAGCACTCAATGGAGGTGGAAGACAGAGCACAATTGTATAGCTAGCAGAATCTTGGTATTTTATCATTGGGATGGCCTCCAGAGACCATCTAGTTAAAACACTATTTAAAGCATGAATCTCTTCTATGACATACTTTAATAGTGGTCACCCACTGATAAAATAAAATGACTATCTCATACATTAACACATTCCATTTCTGGACAGATCTAGTCATTGTGAGATCTTGGCTTACATTAAGTCAAAATCAGTTCTTATTTAACTTCCACCCTTTGAGCCATTAATCTATTAGAAGCAAGGTTCTATTGTAGTAAGTTCCTTGAATACAAGACTTTGTTGTTGTTGCCTTTGAAATCCCCACAACAACTTAGAATATCAGAACACATATTAGGTGCATAAAGAAAATATACCTTTTAAAATGCAACAGTCAGAATTTAACTCAAGACTTCAATTATGTTCTATTTAACATGAAATATGGGAAATTATTTATTTTCTAGATATTAAAATTCTATCAATCTTTTCTAATATTACTTCTGATAACATAAACCTTATTAGATTTCATGAAATGTAACAGAAACCCCATCCCCAATCTACATGAAAACCCTTTCAGTACTTATTATTAAATATTAAGTAAAAATGTGTTTAAATATCATTATATCTCCCAAAGTCTTGCATTATTTACCTAAAATATTCCCAATTATTTTAATTCTTTTTATAACATGATTTGGGTTTTTCATCCTGTTTACACCTCTCTGAATATGCTCTAATGTGTCGATATATCTTTTTTTAAAGCAATATTCAGAATTTGACTCAAAACTTCAGTATAATGACCTCTCTATTTATTCAGCAATAAATTAAAGCAAAACATTCAAGAAACTAAAGCATAACATTCACATCAAGGTGGCCACATAGTCTTAGACAAAACATATCATTAAGTAAGTCACTATTTCTTCAATCAAAATAGAGTACCCAACTCAAGTCTTCTTTCATCTTGACTCCAGGCTTGCTTCCAAACATCCTTAAGTCAATCATCCTTAAGGGGTAATCATCCTTAAGCTAATCATCTTTAAGGGGTAGTGGAAAGTACAAAGACCATCCATCCCTAGGTCACAGTAAGTCACAATGTCATCAGTCACTACTGAGAGCTCTAGTACATCTCTCTTTCATCTTGACTCAAGGCTGGCTTCCAAATCTTATGGCTCCTCTTCCATGCTCCCAGCTCTTGCCTGAATTCATCTGACTATTGTCTGGATTCACAGGTAGACAGGTCTCCCAACTTTTGCCTAAATTCACAGGTAGGCACCTCTCCACTCCTGTTCCATATCTCAGCTCAAGGGGACTACTTCACACCAAGCCCTTTACAATTCCTGTTTCTAGAAAACAAAGTTCAACAGAACTACAACAACATTCACACACATTGCCAGCACTATCATCTTAATTTTCTGTCTAAGAAGTCAACACAAATCAACAGAGTGCTTCTGTCTGACAAGGTAACACCAACATTGAACAACAGACAGAGCACCAGAATCACAAACATTCTCTCTTTTAGCTCAGCTTGGTCCCAGCTAGTGCTCAATATTTTATCTGTTCTGCCCCTTCCTGTTCTGCTCCTCCTGTTTTGTTTTTTGGGTAAGCTTCTTCACCCTAGGCTCCATATGATGTCATTAGGCCTATTAAGGGCAGGGACTGTCTCCAAGCTCCCTTAGACCTATTGAGGACAACACAAATGTATACTGTTTCCAACAAAGACTTGACAGAATTAAAGGTGAGGTTTAAAGGCACTTGAATAGCTGAAACAGGCAGCAACATATTACTTTCCTTGCCATTACAGATCCCTGATCATTGTTTCTTGAAAGATGACCTCTTTCTGGTTGCCTGTAGCAGTTTTTACTTTGTTCCAAAAGCTCTGGATTTTGGTTATGCCATTTATTTATGTTTTAATTTAAGGCTTCTTTCAGTGTGGGATTTATGAATTCTTTTTTTAAACTATAGTTCTAATAATTCTGGCCCAATTTTGTGACTTCTGGTAATATATCTATATTTTTTTATTTGGTCAAGATTTTCCTGGAAGCAATTAATGTCTAGATTAGTCCTCTTTTACTTGTTTTCTGGATCAATTGTTTTAGCTGCTTTATATTCCTTACATTTTCTTCTATAGTATTTCCTTTTCTAATAATTCCACTAATTTCATTGAATCACTTACATTTATTCATTATATTCTATTTTTTTAGGTCTTCTACTATGTGGGGAAGGTTCCCACCCCTTCTGTTTCTAAACTATTCACTATTCAGTTTCTTATTGCATAGCTCTTAGTTCAGTTATGATTTTTTATCTCTTTTAAAAATTAACTCCTTCTGGAATTCTTGTGGTTGGCATTCTTCCCCACCCCCACCCCTATCCCTGGCCCTATTACATTTTTTTGCTTATTTTAAAGTTATCATCTGTTTTCTACACTTACTTTTTTGGCTTCTCTTAACTCTTGGTATATCTTCATTGTGTAAGTGGTTTTCTTACATCTACTCATCATTCCAAACTTACTTGTAAGATTGGCATTTTATGCCAGACAAGTAAGGAAAGAAGTGAAACAGCTATTTACTATGTGCTTACTATGTTCTAGGGATTTTGTTAAGTGATAATATTCCAGAGATAGCTCTGCCATGTCTCAAAATTATTGGAGAGACTGGAAACTCCCTGGCTTTCATCTTTCATAGGCTTGGTGAACTTCTGCCATGTCACAGTTCTGGACACTTATTTATGATCTCCCCTCTCTGCTCCTTTCTATAACCCTTCCTATAGCAGAAAGCTCTGTCTAGATATAGGACCAGCTTTTGTCTTCTCCCTCATTCCCTGACTCCTGTTTTAATTTCTACTAAATGTAGAGAGAAATTTATTTACTCTCTATAGAGTAAGCAATGAGGAGTTAGATTTGTCTTCTTCTGTAGTCCTGGCTGAATATCAAAGATTGATTAAGCCTTCAAGAAGTTCACAAATGCTCCACTTGTTTCTCTGTTATATTTTCACTGTCTTGACATCTTTGAGAGTTACCTTCCAGAAGTTGTTTTGTTCCCTGATGTCACTTTGAAATCCAAGTATCCATATTTCCCTGACTTAAAGATTCATCTATTGAAGACCACATTAACTTTAAGCTCCAGTAATGTGCCCCTAAACAGAACATGGTTCTGGCCATCATATTGTTTAGTATGGAGGGCCTTACTAGAACTTCCTTTTAGGTTTATGGATTGATACTTAATTTGTTACCCATTTTAATCTTTGTTGGGAATTGTTTTCTTTTTTTGAGGGGGGGAGGCAGGGCAGTTGGGGTTAAGTGACTTGCCCAAGGTCACACAGGTAGTAAATGTATCAAGTGTCTGAGGCAGAATTTGAATTTGGGTTCTTCTAACTCCAGGGCCGGTACTCTATTCACTGCACCTCCTAGCTTCCCCTCTTGGGAATTTTATGGGAGATGTGGACTGTTATAACTTTTCATATATCATAATTTCTATGAGTTATCACATTTTCTGCACCAATTTTAAAATGAATTCCCAGTGGCACTGTATGGATACATATATCTAAGAAATTAAAGGTTTTTTCCCCCAAAAGTAAATTGATAGGAGCACATTTGTCATGATTAGTTTGTAACAAATTTCCAATGTCAATTTGTGTAAGAGAATCAGGGTAAAGTATGTAATCAAACATGCATGATTGGAAAATGAAGTGAAGTGTCCATATGGCAAAAACAAAAGATAAAATGAACAATTTGGGTATTTCAGTACAATATGAAGAGAATATGAGGAAGGATGGAACCTTTCTGGGAGACTTGTTGGACAAAAACAAGAGTCTTATAGGATAAAAAGCCACATGTGGGATAGTAGACTAGTCCTGACTTAGTCTGATTGATAACTCAGTTTGAAACTCATATACAATGAGACACTTGCTGAACATCTGAAGTTAAAAAAAGAGGTTTCTTCAGCACAATTTCAGTTGATCAAAGGGTCCTTGTGATAGTATTGATCATTCTGCTTTTCAGCTGTTCAGAAATCTGAGGGGAAACCGATCATAATACGTATGTCCAAGCTTTTATATTAAAGCAATTAGGAAGTCATATCAACAATCCAGATTGTGATGCCCCTGAACCAATAAATTCTTTTTCTGGAATTTATTTATTTTTTACTTTTCAACATTCATTTCCATAAGATTTTGAGGTACAAATTTTATCCCTGTCTCTCCCCTACCCCCCACCTCAAGATGACAAGCATACTGAATACCCCTTCTACCAATGTGGCCCCTCTTATATCCCCCATCTTTCCCCCCTTATTTTCTTGCAGGGCAAGATGGATTTCTATACACATTGCATGTAAATCTTATTTCTGGTGAATCAATTAAGTCTTGAGAACATTGTAATACCTTTCCTAGAAAATCAAGAAAATCTAGCATAGGCTGCATAACCTTATGCTAAATATTTCTTCTACTACATATGGATTTCTATCTACATCAATGGAGAGAATAACTATATTGAAGAGATTGCAGCTTCATTGAATTATCAAAATGATTACAACACTTTAGATTTGTTCATTTTATGTTTATTGTATTGATATGAATATTTTCTCAAGTAAAACATCATAATCTCTCTATGACTAGGTAGATGGTATTTTCATGTTGATTTGACTGAGAAAAAAAATCCCCTTCAGCAAAATTAGTGATGAATGTCTCAATATTTAGCTAAACTGAGACCTAAACAACAGACATTAAACTTATTTTTAAAGCCTTTCTAGATTGTTAGTTCTCACTCAAGGTATATTTTACTGCCAAACCCTTCAAGGACCCACAATGATGTCTATATTAGAATGATGTATTGTACTAGAATCTTAGTATAGGAACTTACAGTTAGTATACATAATATATTTTGTGAAGTAGGTGCATATGTTAAAAGTCACGTTATTTGGAATTACAATTATGTAAAATGTAATAGCTCCAGTGCAATGGAATTATTCAGTATCAATTCAAATATTGTGTTAATTTCATGATGAATCCTTCTTCACAATAATAGGAAGCTATGTGAAATTTAATCTTGTTTGATTTAACCCAGAGTTCAAACCTGTATAGATCCTTTTGAATCCTGATTCCACCACCTAACATATTTAGAATACCTCCTAGTGGGGTGGCAAGGTGCTGCAGTGAATAGAGCACCGGTCCTAGAGTCAGTAGGACCTGAGTTCAAATCCAGCCTCAAACACCTGACACTTACTAGCTGTGTGACTTTGGGCAAGCCATTTAACCCCAATTGCCCTCTGAAAAGCAAAAAAGAAAAAGAATAACTCCAAGTTTTATGCCAATAGCAAATTTGATAAACACGATCTTGATGCCATTGCCAAGAAGTTGTTGAAAAAGTCAGGATTACAAAGAGAACCTCAAGTATCACACATTTGCCTGATCAATAATCCAATCTTCAATAGACTTTGAGTATTAATAGTCCTTAACTAAGTCCTGATATACCTAATTATATTATATTCTCCCTCTCCCCTCCCCAATCTCTTCATCAGATTCCCAAGGATATCATGAGAGACTTTGCCAAATGTTTTCCTGAAATCCAGTCACTAGCCATAAGTGAAACCACTAAATTTGCCACCCAAGGAAACAGAGAAAAAGATCAATAGAGATGTCACTAGCAGGGCCATAGCTTGTACCTGACAATTCAAAGACAACTGTGAAGTACCTTTATTCGCCAGTCTTCAGGGACAAGAGGCAGACAGATGTCTGATAGTTAAAGAATAAAAAAGGAAAAAAAAAAGCAAAGAAAAATTGTTTATGTTAAAATTGCACCAAATGCATCTCCCAACAAGAGCTAATAGGAATAGCACTGATTTCTAGATCATATTTATGGATTGCAGATATGGCTTAGTTAGGAATGTGGGTACGAGTATAGGGTTTGGACTAACAGTCTCTGAGTCAATAACCCTGGGGCAAGTAGGATTTGTTTATTAAAAAATCAAGACAATCTTGAATACCAAAACCAATAAGTGTGTGTGTGGTGGGGGGAGCTAGGTGGTGCAGTGAACAGAGCTCCAGTCCTGGAGTCAGGAGGACCTGAGTTCAAATATGGCTTCAGACACTCAACACTTACTATCTATGTGACCTTGGGCAAGTCATTTAACCACAATTGTCCTGCCTTCCCCCCTCCAAAAAGCAAAAGCAAACAAAAATAGGAAAAGGGATGGAAATTAAAAGGAAGAATAAAACTTTTTCCTTTAAGGGGAATATGGGCCTCACATACTTCACAATGGGTGTGAACATAAAAGCTTCATTAAGTGAACAACTGCCACATAAAGTGGCTTTAAATCAAACAATACTTTTTTGCTAGTTATTTTTTTTCAAATTTGGTTACTTCCAAATTTTATTACAAAAATAGTGTAACAAGTTTCCTTTAAACCTGTGATTATTATTTATTGTAAATGAAGGATAAAAATTAGGGGCTAACTGTAAAAATTACTTTTCCATCCTTAAATGTTCATTTTCTTTAGGAATTTCATTGCCACATCTTGGATAGATGCCTTTCCTTTGAAATTGACCATAGATGGCCAGATAAACTGAAGGTGTCAAAGTGTAAAGGATTTATTTAGAAAGTTGATCTTAAGGATCATCATTGGTTGATATCTATTTTACTTTCAGATTTTAATCACCATAGGAAATAATGCTATGAATATTTTGTTATATAGGGAGAGATTCCTTTCTTTGACTTTCTTAGGTTATTTAATGTATAATTGCTCACTAGCTCACTATTTTTTGTGTAAATGTTTTATACGTTTTAAACTTAAATATGAATTGATAAAAGAAAAAAACATTTCCATGAGCACAGCATAATGCAAGAGAATTCAACAATAAAGCAATTAATTTCCATTTCAAGGAAAATCTATGTAATAAATACTACACATTGTTTTCAAATTGGCCCAGCTTTTCTTTTTTCCTTTTAGGCTTTTGTTCTCTGTTGTGTATTTTTTACTTTTTTTATTCCTCCCCTCCCCACCCCTGTCCTACAGAAGGCTACAATTAAACACAGATATGTGGAGCTATATAAATATAGATATGTGTGATGTGTGTATGTCTGTATGTAAATGCATATGTGTCTACATATGCATGTGTACACAATACATATGTGTGCATATATTCATCAACATGCATGTACATATGTGTCTATGCATACATACATCTATATGAGATCATAGAATACATATTTTGATGTGTTATTTCTTTCTCTGAAGGTAGATAGCATCTTACTTCATAGGTCAAAGACTTTTCATGTTTTTCTTATTCAAACAGCCTTTCATTCCTTATATCACAGCAGTATTCCAACATAATCATATCCTATCTAAGAAATTATCTATGTAACATTTTCCCCATTTTTTCGTTGTTCTATGAAATATTAAGTATGATGAGAACATAAGTGAAGATGTCTAAACATGAATGATTTATTCAGAAAATTTCTCCTCAGGGGGGACATTGGGTGGACACATAGTAAGCATGTAATGAATGTGTTAAATTCAATTAAATTGAAACTATGTACATACAGACCATTTTAAATGAGTGGGTGAAAAAAATAACAGTTTTTACTCACAGAATTTTTTGACGCTTTTGACTGCGTTGTTTTGGTTCCCTCAGACTTTTTGAAATATGGAATTTGAAGCAACATAACAATAATGCTGTGAAAGTTGGTCTTAATACAAGTTGAAACTTACCATATGGAAAATAGAATAAGCTAAGACATCATATGTATTCATAGGAACCTGGTTGGGGGCATAGATATTTCAATCATACTTCTTGTCTGTACTGGGGGACAATTAACTGATATTGTGTGTAGAGTGTGATATATTAATGCCTTTTTGTTTTCCAACAATTGCTGCTTAGTAGGAAAGTTGGCACCTGAGCCTGGGTAATCTGTGTGGCTTTGTATGCCCCTCGTGGTCATCTACAAACAAATAATCACTTTCTTTTTTTGCCCTCATTCAATTCATACCTCCCCCTATGACTTGACCTACCTGTGCATCCTTTGCTTTGGACCACAATCTCATCAACAACAACCCCCCCCCCACACACACACAGAGCTGAAATCATTGTTCTTTTGTGAAAATATATACCTAGGATTATATTCACTTAATTTTTATTTTCCTGTAGGTGACTAATACTCAGTTGATTATGTTGCCATCTATATGACTTTACATACAGCTATAGACCAAGAAAAATATAGTGAGGCAATTTTTAAAAATACTTGCTATTAACATAAGATGTGACTTTAAACAAAATAAGTTACCTTTTCTTTGGAAGTGATGTTTCAATCAATAATGCATGAAGATAGACAGATAGATGGATAGAGAGATAGATAGATAGATAGATAGATAGATAGATAGATAGATAGATAGATAGATAGATTATACATATATACACAAATATAGAAACAGGTCTATACAGAGAGAGATCTATGAATATCAATACACACAGATGCACACACTAATATACATTCATATCTCTACAAACACAACTATAAACTTGTATTAAAAAGGTATATATATATATATATATACACACATACATAAATGTACATGAATATGTGTGCATAAAATATACATGCAACTATGCAATCTGATTTTTTAAATCACAACTAAAACATTTAAGACTTTATTTTACAGTTACTATCAAATAAAAATAGTCATTTTATTTATAAACTTGCATCTTATGTTTATATATGCTATTAACTAACACACAAACACCCATAGGATATTCCAATAGTGCTAGTGCATAAATGTGGGTTTGTGTATGTAAACACACACACTCACAAATACACCTGTGTAAGGTGTACTCTTTTGTTGTAATTGGCAAGACCTTGGTCTCCGAATGTCAAACCTTTCCAAGGCACAGCCCCCTGTCAGACTACATACTATAAAACAGTAGGAGGTTTGTTTCCAATGTGGTGTATAGAAAGTGTTAGCACAAATCTTGTTATATGTACAAACATCCTTTGCTCAAATAATCCCTTTTAGGTATCTAAAAGTGTGCAATTGAATTTAAAAAGGTCTACCTGGAAGCTATGACACCGCAACAAACTTCCTTTTATTCATGAAGTAATGTCTTTGCAAAATACATACCAGATTCTAGTTAACTTTTCAAATAACGAGATCCTTCGGAGCTTAAGCCTCATTCTATTTAGGATTATTATTTTTCATTTATCAACTAGAATCCAAAAGTAAAAATGAAAAGTGTTCCCTAGTACAGTCATGTTCTCTTCCTTAGAATGGTTATTACATTCATCATATAATATGTTTTCTTTGTTATATTTACACCCTGCCTGTTGTGGTCTTTGCATAATAAACATTTGAAATGTTAATGTATTTTTGCTCAATGGGAAGATCTTTCCCATACATTAATAGACCCATGTGACCTGCTTGAGTCAGATGGAAGACTAAGTCACATGAGCCTGTGGTAGGAGGAGCATGCTGAACAGGTGGAGGAGGAAGGGTGGAGCAGAGCCCAGAGGAAGTTGGACAGAAGAGTTAAAAGTGAGGGAGAGAGAGAAAACAGGCAGTGAGCTCTGAGTGTTCATTTCTGGGAAGGCCCTGGCAGGGATAAGGCTTGAGGATGACAGTGACATATGCATTGTTATTGTGTATAGATGTCTTTGTTGCTATGATGAACTTGACTTTCTAGTGTTGGGATTTGGCTTTCTGGTGTTTGAATAAATGTTTTGTCTTACATGTGGAGAGTCTGTTATATTTTGTGATTCAGAATTATGCTGGAACATTCATAGACACTGTAGATGCTGTGAATGTCATGTTGGTGCTACAATGTTAAACTGAATTCTGGTTATGTTACTCGCTAACATTTCCATAACAATTTTTTTTGAAATATGAAACCTTAGCTAAAATATTCATCTCCAAATTCTAGCCAGTAAACATGATCATTTTGACTAACTAAAAGCAGTTTTAGCAGCTGAATACTAATAATTATAATGAACAACATGAACCCTGTAGAACTGAAAATAAGTTCACCTTCTTCCTCAGTAAAAGTTGTGGAATGAGGTATACACTATTAGAAGGAGTCAATTAACTTAAATTCTTTTCTTTGTTGCACAAAGGGATTTATGAGCTATTTGGGGGTAATGGTAGTAAGTTAGAATGTAAAAGGATATATCTGTGGGGCAAAACCAAAAGATAACAATATTACAAAAAATAGTAAGAACAAAACTTAGCTATTACTAGCTGAAACATTTTGACTCTTAGAAAGAGAAAGTGAAGAAGTTGGAAAGAATGCATGAATCTTTGACAATGAAATCTTACTATGAGGATATATTGACCAAGATTTTAATATCTTCAACCAGCTGACATCAAAATAATATGAAAATATTTTACCAGTTCAGTATCAATGATGAAACGATGAATATTTTAATATGACACAGAATTGTAAAGATAGATTGAAGAACAATAGATAATCAAATGTAATCCACTGAGTGTGAGCAGGAATAAAAATCTAAGTTAAACATTTGATTATTAAAAAATAAAATAGTAATATGTTGATTTTTAAAAACTGATGTTGACAATAAGTTCCCCACAATTACTGGTATTTATTATCTGAAAGGAATATTTTCTTGTTTATCTTGATGCCATATATTTAATAAAAGAGTAATCAATAATCATTATATCTGTATTTATTAAATTCCTTAAACTGATGACTGAATTACCAACAGGCTTCCAGATATATAGATGTTATTATAATTCTTATTTTGTATTAATATATATGCATGTGTATATATAGTATAATATATTATAATTATTTGTATGCATGTGGGTAGATGTACATGCATACATATATATATATATATATATACATATGCATACACACTCAATGACAATCTGATATCTGACAGTTGTCTACTTCCATAATCAAACTGGTTTGAATGTGTGACCTTTGGTGAGAAGTCTGGAATAGCATTAAAACTAGTAGGCTCAGTATTAGATTGAATAATTCTTTTACTATTCCTGGTACACAATAAATATGCTGAAATTAGTATTATAAGAGAGGGAAATATAAGTAGATGAAACTATAAGTTGGAATTAGGAAAGGGAGTAAATTTTCCTCAGGTATACCCATGGAGTAATTTATAACATAAGGGAGTAAAAAAGTCATGTAAGGTCAAAAGCATTATTTAATATCTAACTACTAAATGCTAGAGCCATTGACCTGAATTCTAGGAATACAAAACAAAACAAATAATAGAAATCCTTCACTTAAGACTTTTGCAATGTGGAAATCAAGATCTTCAACATTGTGCAACGTATGTCCAAACAGCATGCACATACACACACATACCACACACATATGCATATATATATATGTATATATGTAAATTGGAGTTAACCTCAGAAGGAAAGAATTAGCATTAACAGGGACTAGGGAAGGTTTCTGGCAGAAGGTGCTATTTTATCTGAGATGTGAATGAATATAGGGTATCGAGGAGACAGAAATGAGCAGGAAGAAAATTCGAGGTATAGGAAAAAGTAAGTGAAAAAAAATAGTCTGGAGATGGCAGACTATTTGGTGTGAGTAGTGGCAAGAAAGCCAAAGTCACTGGATTAGAAGAGTTCATGTAGTATGGTGGAGTACAGGACTGGGAATGTAGGAAGAATATAGGTTATGAAGGCCTTTTAAAAATGAAATCGAAATTTTTGTTACTAAGCAACTTGACTAGTTGTAGATGAATTGTTAAAACAATTGCTACTGGAGGGGATGGGTCTAAGGGAGATAATTCAAATTAAATGTTAGTTATAAAATTTCATTGTTTCTGAGAGCTTGAAGGTAGACAGATGGATATTATTAAGCTTTTCTATGAGTCAGACTCTGTGTTAAGCACTGGTAGCACAAACAAAAGAAAAGGAGCAATAGTCTCTTCCTCGAGGAGTTGATATTTTAATGCATGAAGATAACCCACAAAAAGAGCTGGGGGAGTAGAGAGGAATGACCTATCCTTAATGACAGCAAGGTAAGTGAGTCCTGAGGGGGAGTATGAGTGGCTTGATTATGTCCTTAAATGGAGGTTTGCATGGGGAAGCTCATCAACTAGAGAAGAAGATCATCAGTTTTATTAGGTCTTTCAAAGTACCATTTTTTAAGTTTTATCGATCATTTGTACAGGTTTTATTTTGTTTGTTTGTTTCCAGTTTAAATTCATTTTGTCCTCCATAAGTGACTCGTTGTATGTTAACACTCAAGAATGAAATTACTGGGAGAGCCTATTTTAGATTTCTCCCAGAAATGTCCATATTGATATCAATATGCATGCATATGTTCAGTAAATAATGTGAATGTTTGGATCCCTGCCTCATTTTATTTCCATTCTAGTCCATACTACACTCATTTGACAGACATATTAATCTTCCTAAAGCATATCTATGTAAGCCCACATTCAATAAATTCCATTGGCTCCCAATCACCTCCAGGACCAAATATAAAATCCTCTGGTTTTCAGAGTCCTTCAGAATATGTACCCTTTTTGATTCCGTTTTTGTGACAATAAGTTTATCAGCCAAAAGTACTTGTAAAGTTATTATAATCAGTATAGACATAATTTCTATTGTTCACTACTCATTCTTCCTAATAATATAAACCATACATTTGACCAAGAATAGCACAATACAAGCTGATTTTTATGTAGTACAAAGAGAATGTCTGAATAAGTTGTGGTATATGGTTTGTGATGGAAAAATACTATGCTATATGAAATGTTGAGCTCAGTGACCTTAGAAAGTCCATGGACAGACTTACACAAAATGATGAAGAGTGAAGTGAGCAGAGCCAAGAGAACACTGTATATAATGATAGCTATATCGCTCTTTTTAAGGATGACTTTGAATGTCTAAATAATTCTACTATTATAAATAAAGGGCACATGAAGAAAGATGCTATATCTGCATTCAGAGAAAGAACTGATGAATAGAAGTATATAAAAATATGTATATACACACAATATATATGCATATATACATAACATATACACACAAATACACACATATGCATATACGGAAACATACAGATATATGTGTATATGTGTGGGTATATATATACATATATATGTGTGTGTGTGTGTATGTATATGTGTGTGTTTGTATATATTTGTATATGGAAAGGGGGGGAACCATCTCTAGGGCAGGGAAGGTGAGGGAAGAAAAACAGGGAATATTTTACATAACTTTGTTGTGTATCTAAGGGAATAACAAGTTATATATGGTAGATTTGCAATTTCATGTGCAATCATTATTTTTATTGTGCTGCATTATGGAAATTCTTATTTTGTTCTGTGAATTGAAAATAAAATAAAATTTTAATACAACAAAGGAAGAATATCTTGTTAATTTAGACTTTATAAACAGGAAAATTGAGTCATGTATAAGTAAATCTTTTGAATGGATCTAACTTTGGTCATTTAAAAGAAGTAACTTCTACCTTCCACCTTGAGTTTGTATTCTAATTTGATATCATATATTGATTGACTTCATCAAGTAATCCATTAGTAATAATCGAGACCTAAATTCCTTCTAAAATAAATTGTGAAAAGGAATGATTATTTAAAGAGTAGAAGTCTATTTAAATCTGATCTTTGTTCATTCAAATGCATTTTATTCCCAATAGGAAAAAAGAAAATCTCCCCAAAGTACAGCTATTCGTTTATTACAAATCCTCAATCAGATCCTTTATTTTATCTTTAGGAAATGAGTGTTGCCCAGATGACAAAAGCCTCTTCGGTCTTTCCATAAGCTCTTCTTTGAATATATTCCTAAAAAACTAGAAGTATCAATTCAGATGGCTCTCATCTAAAATCATACTCTTTGTTCTAGATGGAAAGCAAAGGACATTCCCTATCTATACTCATGTAAATATGCTATTGTTAAAAGATGTTAGAAGACCTGGGGAAGGGGTGCTTATTAGGTAAAGAGGGCAGTGTTCTGGAATATTAGCACTAGGTAATACTGGCCCCCAGGTACATACCTACTTTGTATTGTGTACGTAATATCATTCACAAATATTAAATCACCTGCAAGTAGGTGTGGGAGCAGGCAGGTAGGATGAAGGCACAAGAGGATAAGTACCAATGGCTGTTATGTTAAATATAAAAGCAAGAGACAATTTGTATCACACACTAACATACTAGCATGTCAATCACATAATGTCAGATGATTTATTTCAGCCTGTAGATGTATTTTAAGCTACTTGACAAATGACCATTAATTCTCCAGTTTAATTCAATTGTATTCAGCCAGAATTTATTAAGTACCTACTAGGTGCCCCATGTCTTGGGCACACTAAAAAATATCAAAGGAGGTAAAACCCATGACCTACACTGGTAGGTTATTCCAATTTTAAATAGTTCTGATTACCAGGAACACTGTCTTTGTGGAAACTGCTTCTACCAAAGCATTTAGTCTGTAACTTATAGTTATAATCACTCAAGAGTTTTGCCTAACTATTCACAAAGGAAAACAAAGTGGATGAAAAATATCTGTTTTTCACACTATCTGACTTGTACATCTTTGAATGAGATTTTATATGAACAGTGGTATAAGCCAAGAATCAAATAGGGGGAGGAGTGAAGGTTAATTTGCCTTTGGAAATTAGTCATATTTTAAAAAATACAATTTGTTGTGATTTTACTTTATCCATTAATGATTTTGTTGATTTGATTTTCTGCTTTCCTCTTTTTTTTTCATATGGAGTAGAAGTTAATTAATTTTATTAGGCATTTCAAAGTTTTAAATTTTATGATGGATTCTATAGTTGTTTGTTTCTGATGAGGTGCTTGGGATCTATGTATGTAATATCAGTTTATAACATCAGTTTGTAAAATAAATTTGTAAAACCAGTCAGTAAAATCACATTTCACCCCCTGCCCCAGGCCTCAGAGCATTAACTCTGCCCCTACCCCCTGCCAGCACTCTGCCCAGCAACAAATCATGAACTGTCTATCTCTGTTTGGTACAATAACAAGATACACTTATGAATTCTTCACTAAACCTTCTATAAACATTTTAGCTTAGACAAATGTTAGTCTCCCCTTAGTATAGTGGCCAGCTGTACCTATGAATCCCTCAACGCACTATCTATAGATTAACTCCTTGTCCAATTTTACACATACTAAGCCTCCATTAGCTTTGTTTCTCAACATCCATCTTGTCAAACATGAGAGTGATGGGTGGTAGACTAGGCACTTCTCAGTCCGTCTTAACTGCTAACTGACTTAGTGATGTTTAAAGCCTAAAACTACAACTCCAGGTAGCCCCCCCCCCCATTGGGCTATTTCTGAGTGAATTATGGGCAATATGCCTGCGCAGTTGACATTAAAACTGCATGTTCTTTTAAGCATTGACCACTCCTTAACTACTCCCTAATCCCACCTTTACTCACCTAGTTAGCATAATTGACATCTGATTTACTGTCTTGACTCTTTAAAACTATACCTGTGACTTCTTTAAGTTTGCAGCTTCCCTAAGAACTCCTGCCTGCTGTAAAGTGTAACAATAAACTTTTACAATCCTGACTCCAAGTTTGCTTGGGCCAACTGAATTCTTTCCAGACTGAACCACAGAGATTCTGGTCATTGATATTGATCAGAGTTCCTGCATAACCTATTGCCATTCCCCACCCCCATCATTTCCAGTTTATTACCCCTTTAATTTTTAATATTTCCTCTTTTGTGATTATTTTGGTTATACTATTTTTTAATTGAAATGTATGTTCACGTCATAAAATGTTTCTTTTTCTTTTTTGTTAATGTGTATTTGTTGGAATATAATTTTCCCCTAAAGGATTACTTAGCTGTATCACAGAAATATTGGCATGCATTTCAACATTATTATTTATTTCACATAATTATCAATTTTGTGTTTTTAGCAGCCCCCTTTTTTTGACTAGCTCATTATTTAAAATTGTTTTGTTAAGTCTCCATTTTGGTCTGCGTCTTTTGTTTGTGCTCCCTACTAATTATTCTTATAATTGTGTTATGGATGTGTTTACCGTTTCTGCCTTTTTATAAAAATCCCAGGAGGTTCTGAGGAATATAACAGGTCCATTTAGAAACCAGCATAAGTCATTTAACTCTTTTTTCTCCAGCTTAGTTCAATTATATATTTCCTCTTTTGTTTATCATTATGTTAGACTTATTCAGAATGGAAAGAGGAACATTAAAAATCTCTTGCTATTATTGTATTACTATCTATAACTTCATGTAGTTCATTTATTTTTTTTCCTTTATAATTGTAGATGATAAGGCACTTGGGGAATACAAGTGAAATACTGAAACTGGTTTGTTTTCTATGGTGCCTTTCAAAAGAATGTCTTCTTATTTCTTTTTTTTTTATCATGTTCTTTTTTTTGTTTGTTTTATTTTGCTTTATGTATTAGCATGATTGCAATTCCTGTATTTTTTCTGATTAATAGGATTTTTTCATCTCCTCATTTTTATTCTGTGTATGTCTTAATTTTTAAATGTTTCTTTTTTATTTTTTGGAGGGGGGGAGGTAGGGCAAATGGGGTTAAGTGTCTTGCCCAAGGTCACATTGGCTAGTTTTTTGTGTTAAGTGTCTGAGGCTGGATTTGAACTCAGGTCTCCTGACTTCAGGGCCAGTGTTCTATTCACAGAGCCACCTAGCCACCCCTAGATATGTTTCTTATAAAAATATATTATGGTGCTTTATTTCCTTGCCTAATTTATCATTTTCATTTTTATCATTTTTATTCAATTTACTTTTAAAGTTTTGGAAGTTAGCTTATATGTTTTTCTATACACACATAATTAGACTTTTCTTTCTTTTCCTCTGTATAGGCTTTTTTTCCAGTCTTTTTAGTTATTTTAGATTAATGTGCTTTAAGGCAATCTCATACTCATTAGTTCTCTTCACTTCACCTCAAGCTCCACTCCTCCCTTTTTCTAAAGTCAATTATGTCACACTTCTATCAAAATTCATTTCTAGTCAAACATATATGAGAGAAGCAATGGCATAAGGTATAGAAACCAGAACTCAGAGTTAAAAAGACTTTGATCCAAGGCCAACGTCTAATACCTACTGGTTGTATGACCTTAGTCAAGTCAATTGATCTCAGCGCGACAAGGAATTTTACAATACTGTAAGTAATAATAATTATAATTAATATTTATATAGTGTTTAATATGCCAGATATTGTAATAAACACTTTACAATTATTTTCTCATTTGATCCTCCAAACAATCCTGGGAAGCAGGTGCTTTTATATCCCCATTTTACATTTGAGGAAACTGACATGAAGAAGTGAAGACTAGCCCAGGGTCATAAAGCTAGTAAGTGTCTGAGGCTAGATTGAAACTTAGGTCTGCCTGCCTCCATTCCATGTAGCTGTCTGTCTTACAGAGCAGGTGCTGATTTGCATTGGCAGGAGGGATTTCCTCATTGAGAATTCATCATTTAGAATTTCCTATAGCATATAGCAAATGAAATTGCAGATATTATAAAAAAATAGGTAAGAAGGGATGTAGAGAGACAGAGAGAGAGAAAAAAGACAGAAAGAGACAGATGGAGACAAAGAGTGGGGGAGAGAAACAGGCAGAGAGAAAGACAGAGAGACTGACAGAGAAGCATAGACAGAGAAACAGAGAGAGGCAAATAGGCAGAAACAGAAAGAAATAGAGAGATGCACAGAGAAAGAACTTTGTGTCCTAATATACAGTACTTGCCTGTCAATGTGAGAATACCAAGTCATTTTATTAATAGTGTCATGCAAAACAGTTTCTCAAGTCATACTCAGAATTATTTTCCAAGATATATACTGAAGCAGGGGCCATCTCCAGTCATTCTGATCTAAATCCTGCCACTGGGCCCAGACGGCTCTAGAGGACAAAGTGAGGCTGATAAGACTTTGCACAAACTTTCCTCACTTAAATCTAATTCACTTCCCATTCAAGGCATCACTTTTCTGATGCCATGGTCCTCTTCGAGAATGAAGGACAAACCACAACCTATGAGAAAGCAAAGCTGTCTCACTGAGGACCCATCTGGTCAGTTCCAGTCGAGCAACCCCTCCCCTCCACTCTCTCCCCTCTTTTCCCTTCCTTCCCTCCCTCCTCTCACCTCCCTTACCCTTTTCTCCTCTCCCCTGCCTTGCTCTCCCCTTTTCCTTCCGCTACCCTTCCCTTCTCTCTTCTTCCTTCCCCCTCTCTCTACATAGGATGTAATATCCTTACCTGCAGATTCTGCCCAAAGGAATGTAAATTCTGATTGTTGAAACCTCGAAAGATATCTTGGGGTTATTGGGCTAGATTTCTTTCTTAAGGATCATACCTTAATTTCTAATCACTGACTCTAATTGATTGGCCAACAATAAACAGGTCACATCACAAATTCTACCAGCTCATTGTTTGGGACCTGTTGGCTCAAAATGAATGTGAATTGCAACTGTTTCTGCTTTGGTCAGAAACCGTAAGAGTCTTTCCCTCCAAAATTATTTTTTTTTTGACTAGATAAAGGAGACAATTCTTTGCCTCATTTCTTACCTAGCTATAATCACTGAATGGGTGCTACCACAGCCAAACTGAGACCTGGGAAAGACCTACATGGGACATTCCTACTTGTCCTAATCTATATCTTGCCACTAAGCCCAGATGGCTCCAGAGAAGAAAGTGACATTGGTAACTTTACACAGCCCTCTCGCAGTTAAAATCAATTCACTTACAAGTTATGGCATCACCTTCCTGATGTCATGGCCCTGTTCAAGAATAATGAAGGACAAATGATACACTGAAGCAGAAGTATCAAGCAGTTTGTTCAAAATGGGCTAGCATTGTCTTCATAGCTACATATAAAGTCTGTATTTCTTTATTCTTTAGAGTAATGAAATGTCATTTCCCAATGACTTTGATTTCCTGATAATATATATTATATAGGGAAGAAATAAAAGGATTGAAAATAATGGAGCCTTCTGCCATGCATACTTTGGCTGCTCAAGTCTATGTCAAATTTCAATAGTCATAACTTCCTGCTATATTTTTTGACATTGAAACATAAAAATCCAGAAATATCTTCCCATTGTCTAGTGTTTCACCAAAATATGGAACATTATTTCATTTTAAATCAAATATATTTTTATTTATATTTGAAGCATTTCCAAAATATGATTAACAAACATTTCTATTTTGTGAGTACAATCAAGCTCAATCTACATTCAACCTTAGCTAAATACATCACAAATTCACTAAATATTGATTTATATTGATGTGATGACAAAATGACTACCAGTTTCATTACATTTGTCTGAATGTATTAGTTGAAAAATTCTGTCAGAAGCACAATCACAACATTGAAAAGAAGGATTTCTGCAGGGTGAGAATAGGAAGGAAGGTGAAGGAGCATAAAAGGAAATCATCATCTCATGAGAGGAAAAATCCATCCATCCATCAAAAAATGTCTATTAGGCCTTATTATGTATCAGGAATACAACACAGGTAATGAACAATCCCTACTTTCAAGGAGCTAACATTCTAATAGGGGAAATAATAAATACACATAAATTGTAATCAACATAAATACATGTTGAATAAACAGAAACATGTACAAAGTAGGTAAAGACAAAGGAGTTTTAGAGGAAAGGCACTATGATATGAAAGGTTTGTGAAAGGGTTCACTCAGAAGCTGGTACTTGAGTCTGCATCATTAAAGATAGAAACAGATGCTGAGATGGAGGTAAGGACGTAATGCATTCTAGGTATAGGGATGGCTAGTGCAAAGGCAAAGAGATTGTATATAAGGTAGAGAGAGAAACTCATTTTGACTGTATTGTAGAGGTAGTGATGTTAAATTAATTACCATTAAAAATGGTAGGAGTAAGATTGCTCCTGGCTTGAATGGAAAAAAAGAAAAACAGAAGAAGCTAAAGATGATGAGAAGCCACTTCTAGTGGCTTTTTTATTAATTTATTTATTAATAAAGGGATTTACAAGGTCAAATATTAGTTTGAGGAAAATCACGTTGGCAGCAGTTTATAGGATGCTTTGGAGTGGGGAGGGACTTGGGGTAAGTTGACCAATTATAAACTTATTGTGATGATATAGGCAATTGGTGATGACAGCTTGAAAAAAATTAATAGCTATGAGAGTAAAGAGAAGGAATCTGAGGTGAGAGATGTGAAGTTAAAAATGGCATGTGGAATGAGAGTGAGGAGTCAGAATAATGTCAAAGTTATGAACCTGAGGGCCTGGAAGGATGGTGGTGCTATCAATGGAATTAGGAATATTTGGGAAAGGGGAGGCTTTTTTTCCCTTGGGGGACAGGGGAGATAATGATTTCAATTCTGATTTTAAAATGCATCAGAGATATCAAATTTAAATGTCTATTGGGTGATGTGATGTGAAACTGAAACTCAGGGGAGAGATTGCAGAAAGTCAACAAATCCAGAAGTTACCTTCATGAAAGTGATTGTTATACTCACAGGAGATGATAAGGTTACCAAGAGAATAGACATAGAGGGAAAAGAGACAGTGGTTTGGAATTGAACATTCTAAAATATCCAAAGTTAGGGTTAGTGATATAGAAGATGGGCAAGTAAGATACACTGAGAAAGAGTATGGAGAAAAATGTGGAAGTATTATAATAAATAAAAGAAGAGAGTGATACTAGGAGGAAAGGTTTGAAACATGGCAAAAGGCAGACTACACACAAGAATGGTATTTCCCTCTGGTTGGTGAAACTTTAGCTTACTTTTTCTCTGTTATGTAATCCATTAATATCCTGGACATCAAAGTCAATCAACAAAGTCAAGTCACTCTTGGTGATCTATTGTTGAAAACTTGAATTTTTCTATTTTTGCTTTTTGGACGGCAATTGGGGTTAAGTGATTAGCCCCAAGTCACACAGCTACTAAGTGTGTCAAGTGTCTGAGTTGAACTCAGGTCCTCCTGACTCCAGGACCTGTGCTTTATTCACTGTGCCATCTAGCCACCCCTAATTTGATATTTTTTTCCAATATTACATAAAATCTTTTTGGATTTGTGTCCAACCTATATTTTTATTTGAGAAGTTTCTCTGATAAAGATCTCACTTCTCAAATGAGAACTGAGTCAAATTTATAAAAAATAAGTGCCATTCCCCAATTGATAAATGATCAAAAGGTATGGAGAGTTTTCAGATGAAGCAATCAAAGCTACTTATAGTCATGTAAATCTATGCTTTAAACATTATTGATTGGAAAAAATGTGAATTAAAACAATTCTGAGGTACTATCTCATACCTATTAGATTGATTAATAAGAAAGAAAAGAAAAATGAGCAATGTTGGAGGGGATGTGGGGAAAATGAGACATTAATATACTGGTGGTGGAGTTGTGAACTGATTCAACCGTTCTTTTGAGCAATTTCAAACTATGCCCAAAGGCTATAAAACCATTTATACCTTTTGACCTAGAAATACTTTTACTAGGTCTGTATCCCAAAAGATATATGTATATATTTATATATTAATGGAAAAGTTTCTATATGTACAAAAGTATTGATAGCAACTCTTCCTTAGGGCCAAAAAATAGGAAATTGAGATCTTTATCAGAGAAACTTTTTTTCAATTTTTTCCACAGTTATGATTGCTAAATGTATTTCCGTCTATCCTACCCACCCCCATTTATTCTATTATCTCTCTGCTTTCACCCTGTCTATCCTCAAAAGTATTTTGCTTCTGACTACCTCCTCACCTAATCTGCCTTCCCTTCTATCATCCTCCCCTTCTCTTACTCCCTTCCCCTCCTACTTTCCTGTAGGGTAAGATATATTTCTATAACCAACTGAGCATGCACATTATTGCCTCTTTGAACCAATTCTGATAAGAGCACAGGTCACTCACTCCCCCCACCCCAATCTGTCCCATCTTTCCCTTCATGGTAAAAGGCTTTTTTGCCTTTTTATGTGAGAAAAATTACCCATTTCTACATTTCCATTTCCCTTTCTCTCAGTTCATTCCTCCTTCTCACACCTTAATTTTATTTGTCTAGATATCATCCCTTTCAACTCACACCTATGTCCTCTCTCTCTCTCTCTCTCTCTCTCTCTCTCTCTGTATATATATATTCTCATTATTAGGGCAGTTGGAAGGATTGTATATACATATATACAATCCTTCCAACTGCCCTAATAATGAGAATATTCTTATGAATTTTAAATATCATCATCCTATGTAGGAATGTAAAATGCTACACTTTATTAAGCCCCTTATGGTTTCCTTTCCATGTTTTTTTTTAATGTTTCTCTAGAGTCTTTTATTTGAAAATCAAATTTTCTATTCAGCTGTGGTCTTTTCATCAAGAATGCTTGAAAGTCCTCTACTTTTTTAATATATGTTTTTTTCACTGAAGAATTATACTAAGTTTTTCTGGGTAGGTGATACTTGGTTGTAACCCTACCTATTTTGCTCTCTGAAATACCATATTTCAAATCCTCCAAACCTTTAATGTTGAAGCTGCTAAACTTGAGTTATTCTGACTGTGGTTTTGCAATACATCATTTTCTATTTAAAATTTTCTGATTTCTTGCAATATTTTCTTCTGGATGAGTGGTTTATGGAATTTGGCTATAATATTCCTAGGAGTTTTCATTTGGGGATCTCTTTTAGGAGGTGATCAGTAGATTTTTTTCAATTTTATCTTCTGTTTCTAGAATATCATAGCACTCTTCCTTGACAATTTCTTGAAAGATGAGGCCTAGGCTTTTTCTTTGTTTTTATCATAGCTTTCAGATAATCCAATCATTTTAATATTTTGTCTCAGATCTATTATTCAGTTCAGTTGTTTTTCCAATCATATATTTAACATCGTTTTCTGTTGTTTCATACCCTTTATTTTTTATTGCTTCTCAATTTCTCTTAAAGTCATTAGCTTCCATTTGCTCAATTCTAATTTTTAAGGAGTTACTTTCTTCAGTGAGGTTTTGTACCTGCTTTGCCATTTTGTCAATTCAACTTTTTAAGGAGTTTTTTTTTTCTGTGACTCTTTGTGCCTCTTTTCTTCCATTTGGTCAATTCCATTTTTCAGAGCATTCTTCTCCTCAAAGGCTTTCTATACCTATTTTGTCATTTACCCTAGTCTATTTTTAAGGTGTTATTTTGTTGAGGATTTGTGGAAGGTGTTTGCCTCATTTACCAAGCTGTTGCATCATTGTCATTTCTCTAAGTTTCTTACTTGATTTTCAAAATCCTCTCTGAGTTCTTCTGTGACTTGACATCAATTCACTTTCTTTTTTTCTTGTTGGCTTTGGATGTAGTACCTTTGACTTCGTTGTCTTTTTCTCAGTCTGTTTTATAATCTTCCTCATCACCTTAGTGATTATCTATGGTCAGAATTTTGTTCTGATGTTTGCTCATTTTTCCATTCTATTTCTTGACTTTTATCTCTTTGTTAAAGTGGGCCTCTGCTTCCAGGGTGGAGGGTGCACTGTCCCAAGCTTCAGGAATTTTCTGCATCTATTTTCAGAGATACTTCTAGGGACCTGTAAGTTTTCAATTATTCCAAGGTGGTATGATCTAAGGAAAGGTGTGTTTACTACTCTCCTGGCTTGTGTTCTGGTCTGTGAATGACCACAAGCACTATTTTCTGCCCTGGAAATACAATGAGGGTTAATGCTCCACTATGGCTGTAAGCTCTGTTATGCTAGTTCTCTTTCTGGCCCTGGGACTGCTAAACAAGACTGTTACCCAGATATGAGTATGGGGAAAGCAACAGAGTCCGGCTCCCAGAGCCATCAGAGACTCCTGTAATTTTTTTTTCTGATCAGTTGTTTGACCCCCTTACTATTTATGAGCTGAGAGCTCTGGAAGTAGCAGCAGTAGCTTCTATTGCTATGATTTAGTGACTCCCAGGTGTGCTTCTGTTTCGCTTGGGTCAGGTTGTACTGGTGCCACCTGTGCCAGACTGTGCCCTACTCTCACCCAGGGGCAACAGACCTTTTATGACAACTTGCTAAATTGTCTTTGGTTGGAAAATCATTTCACCTTGTCTTTCTTTCAGTTCTGTACACCCTGAGAATCATTTGCTGGCATTATGGAAAGGTGTTCAGAAGGATTTAGAGTAGAGCTCAGACAAGTCG
>NW_027185715.1:6595062-6596966 GCF_028583685.1 Petaurus breviceps papuanus | reverse complement strand
CCCCCCCCCCCCCACATAGTACTTAATATTTAAGTCCATATTTTCAAGATTATATTCTAAGCAAGCTAAGTGTCCTCCCTACATTCAAATTTCATAAGGAAAGATGAATAACACAGAAGTATATCACTTGCTTTCTGGATTTATTGTATCTTTCTGCTAGATGCGTCTTAGTAAACTCCCCATCGGTTTACAAACTTTTTCCCTTGAAGTTCCTGCACTATTTGGTCTGTGAAGATTTGAGTTATAATAGTATTATTACACAGTCCTATGCATTAGATAATAATATAAAACAAAGAGGAAGGCAGCATTATAAACTTGTCCAGGGTCACACAGCTATTAAGTGATTGAGGATGGATTTGAACCTGAATCTAGATCTGGTGCTCTCAGATTTTCTTCACCTTGCTGCCTTGAGGAAATTTACTTATAGAATCCTTATTTTAATATTAAAATATTTACTTCCATTAAGGAACTATACATAAATTGAATTTTAGTTCCTGTCACTTTCACCTAGCCTTTGCTTAAAAACATCTACTAAGAAGGAACCTGTAGGTTTCATAGGCATCTCACTGCACATTTAAGTGAATTTTTTCTCACTTCTGGTTTTTGTAATCCTTTGTGACCTTCAAGTCTTGTTTCAAGCACCAGTTTCTACATGAGTCCTTTCCTAATTTCTTCGCAATAAGTTAGAATTTATCCACACATGTATAGCCATGTCCATGCATACACACATATACACAGAGGCATGTACATCAAAATTACCTAGCATTTACTTTGTATATTGTTTTATTTATCTATTGACTCTTTCCACCATTAACCTGTTTGGCAGGATCCTTAAACTTTCATTGGTAACTTCAGATTGACTAAAACCAATTCTTATTTAATTGTGGAAGGGAATGTAATTTCCTATGAATTGGTATCTTTAAACAAATGTTTTTATTTTTTTTTTAAACTAAGGCCAAGCAAGATATTTTTCCTGTGGAGCTCAAATGAATTTTGTGCCCCCCACAAATCTGTTTTCACATTTGTCATATGCTCTCTAGAACGATTGGGCAAGTTTTGATTTTTTAATGCTAGAAAGGAATCCCATGGGAGGAAGAAAGAAACAAAAAAACTATTCGAGAACAGCAATGAAGAACGAGTTGCTCTACATGACATTTCATTTCTGGATGGCTAGAAAGATCAATGAACTTGCCTGCAGCTCATGAATTAATATCCCTAGCTATCCAGAAATGAACCATTGTGCACAGGGACTTGTTCTTCATTGCTAACTTCTTGTCATAAGTAAGATAGTAATAAGGTGGCTTCAGAATAGGTGTCACCCTTGGGACAGTGTATTACTATATCTTTAAAATCACTATTAACTGGGAGTACATGGGAGACTTACATTTTCTATAAAAATGAGACAATTTCCATTAAGCCTAGACTTTTGGAGAGTATGTTCTTGTAGTGCCTCATTTTCTTAAAGGACTTTATTCTTAGTCCTTTTCCCTCTACTATATCTATCCATAGGAACCTAATCAGGTACAGTAAATCCTTTGTCTCCCATGCCTGGGATTCTCTCATTGCTCCCTAGAATTTCAGGCTTAAAAGGGACCTGAGTGACTGTCCAATCCATATTTGGAGAGGAATGTAGCCTTTGCTTAAAGACTTATCTTGAGGGAAAATCATTACTTCCCAGGAAATTCCAATCCAGTTTTGAATAGTTCCCTCTTTTTATCCTGGTGTCTCTTAATAATGCCTTCCTGGTTTAGTTCAAGTGCTGTCTCTTACAAGATAGTTTTCCTGATCTCCAATTATCCATCACACACACACACACACACACACACACACACATACACGCTGTATCAGCAATGCCAAATTCACAATGCCTATAGAGATTACAAATATGCTGATATAATTATCCA
>NW_027185715.1:6588232-6595052 GCF_028583685.1 Petaurus breviceps papuanus | reverse complement strand
CTCAGGCAAAGGTCCTCCTCTCCCCACTCACAGCAACCACCCAGCGCACTCCCAGCAGCTCTGGCCCCCGGCAGTGCTCAGCAGGAGTCCTTAGCAGAAAGTCCTTAGCAGTCCTAACTCAAAAAAAAAAGGGCTTCGCGGTGCCGCTGCCTCTGCTGCTGCCGCAACTGCAACCGCAACCGCAACCACAACCGCAACCGCTGCCAACCGCCGCCAGCCACTGCAGGACCGTTAGCTCGACTTTCACTTTCTCTCGCTTTCCGCTTTCTCTTGCTCTGCTATGTCAGCACGTCCATGGGGCATGGAAGATCTTTAAATCCCATAATCCTTACACACGCACACACACCCCCACACACATACACACACAATTACTTTTTATTCAATTTGTATACCTTTTATATTTGGTTAATCATCCTCTTGTTTCCTCCTAATAGAATGTAAACTACTTGAGGGATGGAATGATTTTTTTCATAGTATTGTTAGCATCTAGTCAGTGTCTTCCAGATGCTTTGTAATCAATCAGAAATTTAATAGTTACTTGTTCAAGTGAACTGAATTAAATTGGGTCCTAGACTCTGACCTTCACTAGAGTCATCATTTATCCTATTTGGTAAGCAAGTATTAATGTGTACAAAGCACTGAGCTAGGCAATAAGGTAAATAGATATTTTTCTACATGGGGACAAGGTGGTAGGACTTCTAGAGAAGCTAATTTTCACTGTTTCCTTATTATACATCTTAACGGTGACAGGGTAGAATAAACCTCCTTTTCTTAACTGTTCAGTAACTTGCAAGTGCCTCATTTTTTTCCCCAACATATAACCAGAATTAAGAATACTGGCATCAGAACCACATTCAGTAGGCCCTCACCAATGTGCTCAGAGTTATAATCAGCCAGTTGGTACAATTAGCTCAAATTGAAGTAGTTCAGTTACATTATAAAAACAGAAATACAAAACATTCAATCCCTTCCTCATAAACTTTGACAAACTCCCCAAACCCACTCAATGTATGTCATTTTATGCATAACTAATATTATTCTGAGAAAGGGTCCATAGACTTCAACATACTGACAAAGGGGATCCATAAGAACCACTGCTAAAACCTAAATGTCTTAGTTATCTCTTTTACTTACCCATTATATCCTAAAATTTCATCCATGGACAGAGGAGATCTCACCTGAATGCACTGAGCAATTCCATTACTAAAAATATTAAATATTTTTATTTTCATTATATTAAACCTCTCTCTCTCTTCCTCTCTCTCCTCTTTCTCTGTCTCTGTCTCTATCTTTCTGTTTCCATTCTCTGTCTTAATCTTTGTCTCTCCCTGTCCCTCTGTATTTTTTGGTCTCTCTGTCTTTCTGTGTATCTTTCTGTCTCCGTGTGTCTGTCTCTGTCTCTATCTCTCTGTCTCTCTCTGTGTCTATTTTTTCTCTCTCTCTCTGTCTCTGGCTCTCTGTATCCTTCTCCCCCTATGTTCATATCACCTATGTCACTTTAGAAGTCGATTGGTGGTTAACAGAAACAGCTCAACAACTGAAACTCAGAGATTTGCTCCAGGGAAAGGTTTAAGAGAAAAGACTTCTTGAGAAATAGGAGCTTTATTACAGAAGCGTATTGTTTTAGGTAAAATTAAAGGGAAAAATACTACCTTCAGTAAATTAAAGAGGATAATCTAATTATTTAACACATTGTGTGTTTTCATGGGTTATGATAGGGTAGGGTAGGCTAGTTCAGCTGGACAGAAAGATTACTGGTAGGTAGTGTAACCATGTAGGATCAATATCACATTTATAGAGTTTAACTGAGGCAGGGAAGAATATGGAGTCATATAATTTAGAGCTGGAAGACTCCTAGAAGATCATTAGGACACCCCACTCATTTTACATTGAAGAAAGAAAAACTGAGAGAGCTAACATGACTGAAAGTCACAACATAATGAAGGACAGAACCAAGCTCCAAAACCTAGATACTTTGCTCCCAAATACAATTCATTCTAGCATAGTGCACTGCCTTTCTAGAAAGAAACCAGCATGTGTTAGTTTGTAGACATATGAGATCAGGGATGATGAACTCACACTAGCAGATGGTAAACAAAGGGTCAGGGATCTAGGCAGGTGGTCTTGGAAAAAGAGAGTCAGGAACCTGTGCCAGCAAGTCTGGGAAACAAGAAGTATCCAGATGCTGAATTTGTCTAACTGTATATGTTAGCTGGTCATATGATGTGGGCTACCTCTGCTGGCAAAGTTACTACTTTGTGCCAGTCAGCGTCAACACTAGAGAAAAATAAATTTAATTCCATAGACATTGAAGTAAGAGGGGGAAAAGATGACCATAAAGAGACAAGAGAAATGATATATTAAAATTACCTAGAAATGAAAGAGAAACTTTGTAATATCAGTACTGGAGAGATATATTCCCTTTGGGTTATCATCACTGAAAACATGAGAAGAAGCAGGTTTTCACAGATGATTTCCCATAGCAGACTGTAGATTTGTAGTCACACAACAGATTGACAGATGTAGAAAATTTAAATTCCCACTGTGTTCATTTTTAAAAATTGATTTTCAGAAGGCATTTGACTTGGTAGAACAAAGTGTGGTCTTGACAGCTCTCCTCAGATAAGATGTTTCTCAGGTATGTGTAGTATATTGAACTGCCATGTAACATTTTGCACACATCACCAGGGAGAGGGGTTAAAGGCCTATTTGTTAAAAGGATAAAGTGCCAGGAAGTAGAGGAACCCATGAAAGCCCACATAGTTTCCCTGCCCTACATAGTTCTTTTGTCTTTTGCTATTGGGTTTAATGAGTAATTGGTCGGGCACAGGTGGACGGGATTCAGGTTTATATTAGAAACTACACTCTCTGAAATTGATTTATTTCTCCTTCTAACCTTGAGGAAGTTTAGAAATAGGTCTCAGTCAGTATAGAGTTGGTAAGTTGTGCATGTGTGTATGTTGGGGCAGGGGAGGGGGGAGGAAGGGTTGAGAAGTGTTAGAAATGGATAATGAACTTTGCCTGGAACTGAAATGAAGGACAAATTAGGCCATATTTCACTCAGCAAAATTTCCAATTCAATTCAACAACCATTTCTTAAGCAACCATTTTATGTAAGGTACTGTACTAGGTTCTGGGCATGCATAAAGCAATACCTTTACTCAAGGTGGGATGTTGTGATAGAATATATGCAAATAAGCATATTGAAGGGTGGGTAAAAGGGAGACCAAAACAAAAAAAATAGTTGGAACTAGAGAAAAAAAAAGACAGAAGGGGGAGGACATTAAGAAAGGATTCAAAGAACATGAAGGAAAATAGGAAAAATAAAAGGCTGTCACAGAGAAAACAATTTCAATGACTCTAAACTATATGCCTATGAAAAAGTCCAATCATTTATAGAAATGATGATTACCTGAACAAAAATGTCTCATTCTATTATTAGCAGTATTGGAAAGTAAAGATCATTTAGTCATCAATGACAAATTCAGTGGAAGAGGAGTGAGCAAGAAATCTTTGATGTGATACAATAGAAAGGAGTAAGAAATAAAGAGGAGACAAGATAGTCAATAAAATAGAAGGCACGAAACAAAGGAAAAAAGTAGCCCAAACTAGGTGTGAAGGGCAACAGAAAAAAATAAAATAAAACCCCTGAATTCAAAGAATGACTATCGATTCATTATGGTGGACAATAGTTATTGCCTCACCAAAAATGCTTCCTTTTGTTGAAAAATAGGTATGTTCTCTTTCTCTCTCTGTGTGTATGTATGGTATATATGTATATGTATATAACTGTGTGTATTTATACATACACATATATGTGCATCCAAAAGAACACACTATATAGGAAAGGAGAAATCAGTGGAATTAACAAGTAAAAAGCATCTGATTGTTTTCTAACTGTACAGATAAGAAATATAGGACATAGATGAAATCTTCTGAGGAAGATACCAAAAAATGATATCATGAAGAATCCTTTGGCAAAAAGAAAATTGGGAAGGAATATGGAACATCGGGGTAAGTGGAAATTTATAAATATAAGTGCTCAGCAAGACAACAGTATGGCAGTTGAGAAAATCTGAGAAATTGAGAAACACCTTCATCTTACTCTACCATGTCAGCTATATCTTACATTTCTTATCAGAACAGTTAGAAAAACTTTCTAATACACAATGTGTGCATGTTTTTTGTTTATATATGTACAAACATGTACATGTATGTCTACATTTATTGGCATGTGTAATGGGAATGCAAATTTGGAAGATCTTCCCTGCCCCTAGGCTAAAGTGCACCTGAAGCCTGGGGTGGGAGGCTAGTTTTTCAGTAGATACTTCTTGATTGGCCAGTGAGTCAATAAGGTTGTTACATTCTCTGAGCCAGGAGAAGGCTATATAAGCCCTGATGTGTAGCTTTGTTTTGGGGGCTCACTTTGAGAAGTGTTCTGTGATTTGGTCAGATGAAACTCTGGAAAGCCGTTGTCCAGAGCCCCCCGGCTTTGAAATCCAGATGTTGTTTGGTATGGATGTAATGGTTGGACAGTTTGGAAAGCTGTCTACTTGATCTGTTTCTGTCTTGATAATTCTGCCTGTATACTTTGAAGTTCGGGGTGCTTACCTTTTCCCCTGAACAAGGTAAACGATATATGTCTGACTGATTAAAGTAAGCTTGTTAACCCATTTTGAGTTGCTTTCCTTTAACAAAGCAGATCCAAGAACCTGTGGTAGCAGCAAACCCTGAGGATGCCGGGGTGCTTGCTGCTACAGCATGTAAGATCCTTAAGTGCAAGGACTGTCTCACTTTCATAATTTTTACACAGTGTTTAGAACAATGTATGATAGGGGTGGCTAGATGGCACAGTGAATAGAGCAGCGGCCCTGGAGTCAGGAGGACCTGAGTTCAAATCCGAAACAACACAAAAAACTAGCCATGTGATCTTGGGCAAGTCACTTAACCTAATTGCCCTCCAAAAGAAAAAGCAAAAAAAAAAACCAAAAAACCAGTGTGTGATATATTGAAAGTGGATAATAAATAAAACTCAGTCAGTCAAGTTTGGCTATTTTTATTGTATTTAAAAATACTTAATAGCACAGTAATATGACATGACCCAATGTTTTATGAAATTATATTTATTGTAGACATTTTATACATCATAAAATCATAATCCACTATTAGTTTTGCCCACAGAGGGAAGTAACTAAGAGATTTATTGGAATGGATGTGTCAGCTAAGTGGATTTGCCCATTGTTTTCCATGTTCCTAGGATCTGTTTTTGTCTGAGTTGAAACATATTTATATGAAGAAGGATTTGGCCATAACAAGCATGAGGTAGGAAGAAAGAGCTATAAAGGAATGAATGTGGTTAGACCATCAGAGCTAACAGAGGTAACACAAGCATAGGGCAGAGTGCTGGCCATGGGTAATCTTGGAGAGTGGAACAGAGATCTGCATTGCTGAGCAATACATGAACCAAAAGGATGAAACAGTGAACTGGAGCCTCAGGGTGATGCCTATACCTTTTCTGTCCACCTGTACAGACACTTATCCACACCTACCCACCTATGTGCCTAGGACACACAGACACTTAAAAATACTCATTGCCTGACATTCATAATTATTTTGCCTTTAAAAAAAATTGATGTGGGGTTATAAAGGAGAGGGGAAAGATTATCACTTGTCAAAGGTAATTCAATTATATAAACATTTTAAACTACCTACTATTTGCCAGGCACCATATTAAGTTCTTGGGATACAAATAAGAAAAAAAGACAGTCCATGAACTCAAGGAAGTTACAATTTGGGGATATACAGCACACAACAGGAAGTTGGAAAGTGGAGATAGGGAGGCAAAGACTCTAGGAGGTACTCAATATTAGGGCACCCTACGGTATCTTGTTTTGTGGAGTGAGCTGACAATCCAATTGATGTTTTTGATAAATGCCTTTGGAAGGAGATATTTCCTGCAGAGCCTAAGACATAAGCAAATAGAGGAAGAAGCTATATCTTCCATAATCCACATAGAAGTGTTTGAAAACAGCATTTAGAACAGTCCCTGGCACATAGTAGGTGCTTGATAAATGTTTATTGATTAAGACCACAGTGCTTTAAAAGGGTTGCCTATCCCACATATACCATAAATGATGTAATCAATTATATACTTAACTGCTGCTGGCTCATTTTTTTTTATATTCTTTCACCCAACATTATCTAATATACAGTTCAGTTTTCTTATTTTGTTTATGTTTATTTTCTTATTTTGTATTTAATTGTATTTCATGAAAAAACACATGATCTTCAGGATGCACCTCAGTGGATATCTAGTCTAACAAATATATAAAGGAATAGCCATATAGTGAACAAAGATTTATCTTATGCCTGCTTGAAGATTTCCAGGAAAGGGACACCCATCAACTGAGGTAAATCATTCATTCTACTCTGTAGGGTTGTAATTGTTAGGAATTTTTTCCTGATATCAAATCTAAATGAATCTCTTTTTTACACCCCACCCCAATATCTCCTCAATTTTCCTTCTGCAGCCAAATAGAACAAGTCTAATCCTTCCTACATATGATAGCCCTTCAAATATTTGAACACAGTTAAATGTCTTCCCTCTAAGTCTTCTTTTCTCAAGGTTAAACATGGCCATTTATTTTACTTTAGTTTATCTTCATATGTCATGAGCTAATTCACAATCATATTTAGCTTCCTTTGGACCATTCATTGCATCAGTGGCCTTAAAAACAATGAAAAAGACCACTGGGATTATCACCTCTGTGTTGCCTCCTCCTTCTCCTCCTCCTCCTCCTCCTCCTCCTTCTTCTCCTCC